>NC_090051.1:11888938-12188989 GCF_038355195.1 Osmerus mordax | reverse complement strand
CAGACTAAATGGTAGAACAGTGGTGAAAACCAATCCTCCTGTGGACACAAAACAAGTTAAAATACATTAAATGGTATTACATTTTAAAACCAGCACATACAACTCATATTCACCTCTTGTTTGTCAGGGACACATAAAAAGGCTCTCTCTTCATAGTGACTTAAGACTCCAGCAAATAATATTGTCCAAACATTGAAAGCAGGCACAAGGACAAGTAACTTTAAATGCAAAAACATAGTTTATTATCAAAATAGTAAGATAATCAATACATTATGACAATGTAACAAAATCAATACAGAAACAAACGCTACCTTCAGAGCAAACAATAACAAAGGTATTTTAAATGCAAATAAACATAGCGCACCTAACCTGAGCAAGTATAGGAGGCTAATCAAACTCAGTGATTGGTTTAGCTTCTCCTTTTGTAAACCATCCTGCATACTAAAATAGCGACGCCGGCTATATGAAGAAACAATTGCCTGACACATACAAATTCAAATGGCCCATCACCGGTACTTGGCTGCAGTAAGCCCCAGTGGTGGAATCAACTCCCCACCTCCATCAGAGATACTGACTGTCTCTCCACCTTCAAGAAAAGGCTCAAGACGCACTTGTTCCGGGAGTACAACGGTACTTCGGAATGGTTCGCTTGACCCGATGTTAGTTTCCTCAAGGATCACAATGACTCTTGCTTAAAGACTTGTTGCTCTTGTGGTTAGTGGTAACTGTTTTAAATTTTTGTTCTTGCTGTGATATATTGTTTTTATTACTGTTGCTTGCTTTTTTCCACAGGTACACTTGCACTTATAGCGGTTCATGTTGTTTAATTGTAACTTGTTTAACTACATGCTCTTATGGTTCTTCCCTTTGGCACTTACTTTGGTTGTTCACAATGTGTGCTTCATGTTTTGGCTATCTTGTTGTTATGATCAGTGACCTATGCACTTTGTAAAGCTCTCTCTTGGAAGTCGCTTTGGATAAAAGCGTCTGCTAAATGAATAAATGTAAATGTAATGTAAGCCAAATATGCCTTTGCAAGACAAGAGAATATGTAAACACATTTTGGGCCTCTGCACGACAAAACTCTAGGCTATCAAACCAGCAAATATACATTTTACAACACTGAAAACATTACTAGACACTAAAGATTAAGAATCCTTCAAACGTGATGCATAAAATACGAAATGAATACCAAACATGACATGAAAACTTGCTTCAAACTATATTTACACACAACACAATTTTCTATGGTAATTTCGGAGTCTAATTCAGGTCTGCCAATACAGCCCAACACTAGCTAACTGAAATAGCCACACTTGATCATGTACTTTCATGTTTTTCTCCCATTGATAGCTAGCTAGCCACATCATAGCATAGCTATTTTACCACATAATTTCAGACGCTTGGCATAGCGGCGTCCGTCATTGCAGACGCTTGGCGTAGCGGCGTCCATGATTGTCAGACGCTTGGCGTAGCGGCGTCCATGATTGTCAGACGCTTGGCGTAGCGGCGTCCATCATTGCAGACGCTTGGCGTAGCGGCGTCCATCATTGCAGACGCTTGGCGTAGCGGCCTCCATGATTGCAGACGCTTGGCGTAGCGGCCTCCATGATTGTCAGACGGGCTACACGTCTATGGCATGCGGAAAGGAACATGGAGAACCTATGGCGTGCGGAAAGGGACATTCCTAGGCTTACCAGGAGAAGGATAAGGAGCAGCCTAACCATACGTGGCCGCCCGACCGTGTGGATTTTTGAATGGGACTGAATGTATGGAAGGCCAAGTGTATGGCAGGCCTAGTGGGCAAGTATTAAGACGCCCCCGTGTGTCAACCACGCGTAATTAACGCCGACTTTGCATGGAAAGACGGCGTCCATTGCGCCGACTTCCATACAAAGTCGGCGTCTATGGCAGGCCTAGTGGCAAGTATTAAGACGCCCCCGTGTGTCAACCACGCGTAATTAACGCCGACTTTGCATGCAAAGACGGCGTCCATTGCGCCGACTTCCATACAAAGTCGGCTTTTTTTTTCGCCTCAAATCGAACCGTGTCACGTGACACGCGTCTAATTAAACGCGTGCTTTTTTGAGACGTGTCTATCAAACCACACAAAATTAACGCCTGGTTTGGCTCAATCAGCGTCTGGTTTTCCAAAATTAAAGTCTGCTGGCTTGAATCTCCGATGGGAAATTATGACAATAATTGTAACAACTAATACGTAAGTAAAGTAGGTCTAACGGTGCGTGTCCACTGCAGCGACGCGAATCGCTTGCCATCGCTCGCCTTCCCACAGTTCACCACGCTCGGGGGCGTTTCAAACAGATTAATGTAAAATGTAGTTCTCTAAAGTCACTGTTGTAGTTGTCATGGCCAAGTGTGCAGACTTGGGTTTACATACTCGCAACATCGATCAAAATACAACTTGTATACAAAATACAAAACTGTTTAATAGACATAAACGTTGACATGTGTAAAAAACGTTTTATTATATTACTCAAAGTCTGCTAATCTGTCGATACGATAGGGAGTTCCAGCCTGGCTAGCTAGCTACTGTAGTTACCAAAGAACGAAGTTACGTAATGTGACTAGACTGAATTTGAAAGTACAAGCACCAACAACTTCGGCAACCTTGCGCCATGCATCGTTTTTTTATTAACATCTCTGTACGAATACAGAGATGTGTCCTACAACACCGGGTAAGCAGCTACACAAGCAATTATTTTGTCCTCCATTCTGAAACTGAGAGCTAGAAATGTTTACCATGTTTGCTACGTTACGAGAAACAGGAAAACAATCCGATTGGCCATCGCTAGCGAAAATCGCTCCTCATTTGCATCAAGTTGAGAAAATCTCAACTCGAATCGCTTGAATCGCGTCGCGTGGCTACCCACAATGCACCACGCAAGCGATTCGCCTGGCTCCATTGAAAATGAATGGAAAACATCGCGTCGCTCAGGCTGTCTGGCTGTCTGGCTTGGAGCTTTGTGAACTTCCCTTGCGCTGCGTTTGCGTTGCCTCAGTATTGTGCGCAATTTGGTTTCACTACCAACATCCCTTAATGTAAGAGGAAATGCGCAAACTCAGTTGGTGGCAATATACAACTGTTGTTAGGCTACTATTTAAGTCAAGTGTATTTTATTGTCATTTTCAATTACATATGGTTGTACATACTAAAAACGAAACAGAGTTTCAAGTTCGAGATGCACAGACCAACACAGGGTCAGACTGGGCACTGAAATTCTTAGGACAAGATAACACAAAGCAACCTGGCATAACATGACATATAAGTACTCAAAACAAGTTTACACCTATGACAAGCAAACATATAATGTAATAAACCTCCTAAATAAATACAAAATAAACAATAGAGTATACTAAACCTTTAGGACCACAGGACGAAACTTATTTCCCCAGGACCATGATGCCATATAAAACAACATATAACAGTAATTGGTGCCAGTGCAAACGTATGTAGCCTACAGTGACCTGGGAAGGCAACTGCCAGAAGGCAGCAACCTTGCAGCTGGGTTTCACTGTGCAACCAGGCCTACCAAGCTGCTGCTGGGCCAAGGGCTGATTGTAATGGCACACTGGGACTTGCAGATTACCTGAAATAAATATTTGTCTTTCTGCTGTGTAAGATGTAGGCGTACTGCTTTTAACTTGAGTTGAACGCTGTTAAACACTGCCATGGTCAGCAAACACTTGCCATGTCTACTTCAGAAAGGATACTGTTCACAGCTGTATGAGTCAATAGGACATTACCATTACCTGAATGACTTGTAGTGATCGGGAGGTTATGCCTGTTCTGATGATGGCATAAACCATGTTAGATTGTTGGCTCTATGTGCATTGTTTGGGTCTCCTCTCCATTGTCTTCTGTTTTGTCTTTGGTTCTGTTGCAGGATGGCAGGCAGGTAGAGGAGCTGTGATTGCTGCAGGGGCACACCCGTGATCTGTGCCTTGGTCCTTAATAAGCTGTGCCCTAACAAGCTGGGTCTCTCCATTACTAGCAGGAACATCATCACTGTTTGCTTTTTAGTGTGTAATGATTCTCTTCACTCTACACTTTCCACACCCATTCCATACACTTCTAATTTACCAACCATTTCTTTGTAAGCACTTTTTATTAAATAAATACATTGTTATCCTTATTACCGTGGCTTGTCACTTCCTGAAGTTCTTATCTAATCTTCCTATGAATCAAGTTATGACAGCATTAAACAAGCCCTGGTTGGCTACACACCTCATGTCGGGCTTATACAGATGTGTGTATTGGCATTGTATTGGATATTCAATTCTTCTGCCTCTCTCCATCTCCCTGGTCCTCCCCCAGCACCAGCAGCTCCCTGTCCCCCTGGTCCTCCCCCAGCACCAGCAGCTCCCTGTCCCCCTGGTCCTCCCCCAGCACCAAGGGTGTGCCCAGAGGCCCACACCTGTGACATAACCTGTGACATAACCCTGAGACTGCCCATACACACAACCCATGTACAGTTCAAACAGTACATGGAGTCTAGGATAATACAGTCACCCACCTTTGGGCAGGCATAGTGTCCCAGCCACAAACGTGACCCCGTTTTTGGTTTTGCCCTGCCCTACTGTGTCTGTGTCTGCCATTGTCTTCACCTGTGTCTCATTCAGTGGTTTCAGTTCTTGTTTGTATTATCATGTCCACCTGTGTCTTGTTTGGTTCTGTGTATTTTAGGTTCCTGTTTTGTGTCCAGTCTTTGTCTTGTCCTTACCCTTGTTAACGTGAGTACCCTGTCCAGTGCCGGTCCTTCCTATAGGCGACATAGGCAGCCGCCTAGGGCAGCATGAAGAGGGGGTGCTGTTGATAAATCTTGCCTAGGGCGCCATATGTACTAGGACCGCTACTGACCCTGTCTGTTTCCCAATTAAAAGAATAAACCCTTTGTTTGAGGCAATGTCTGGCTACTCTACTGCGTTTGGGTCCTACGCCACCACACACTGTAACACATAAGGCATATTTGAATTAATTAAAGACATCAAATTAAATGGTATAACCTTACTTTTAGAGTGTTTGATTTTAAAAGGGTTTCTAAGTAGCATTGGCTTCTGAATGTAGGTGGCAACCTACAGATATTACCGTTGGACTTACAAAAATGTCTATTATTTACATTTACATTTATTCATTTAGCAGACGCTTTTATCCAAAGCGACTTCCAAGAGAGAGCTTTACAAAGTGCATAGGTCACTGATCATAACGACAAGATAGCCAAAAAACATCGCGAGTAGCCAAAACATGAAGCACACATTGTGAACAACCAAAGTAAGTGCCAAAGGGAAGAACCATAAGAGCATGTAGTTAAACAAGTTACAATTAAACAACATGAACAGCTATAAGTGCAAGTGTACCTGTGGAAAAGCAAGCAACAGTAATAAAACAATATATCACAGCGAGAACAAAAATTTAAATCAGTTACCACTAACCACAAGAGCAACAAGTCTCTAAGCAAGAGTCATTGTGATCCTTGAGGAAACTAACATCGGGTCAAGCGAACCGTTCCTAAGTACCGTTGTACTCCCGGAACAAGGGCGTCTTGAGCCTTTTCTTGAAGGTGGAGAGACAGTCAGTGTCTCTGATGGAGGTGGGGAGTTGATTCCACCACTGGGGGGCCAGACAGGAGAAGAGCTTGTGTTGGGACCGGGCGGTCTTGAGCGGTGGGACCACCAGGCGGTTGTCTGAAGAAGACCGTAGGTGACGGGTGGGGGTGTAAGGCTGCAGGAGAGACTTGATGTAGACGGGTGCAGTCCCGTTCACTGCTCGGAAGGTCAATACCAGGGTCTTGAATCTGATACGGGCCATGATAGGTAGCCAGTGGAGAGAGATGAGGAGCGGGGTAACATGGGAGCGTCTGGGTAGATTGTAGACCAGGCGGGCCGCCGCGTTCTGAATCCTCTGAAGAGGGCGGGTTGCACATGCTGGGAGACCAGCGAGCAGCGAGTTGCAATAGTCCAACTTGGAGAGGACGAGTGCTTGGACTAGCAGCTGGGTGGAGTGCTCAGACAGGTATCTCCTGATCTTCCGGATGTTGTAGAGGGTGAATCTACACGACCGGGAGACCGCAGCAATGTGGGCCGTGAGGGAGAGCTCGTCGTCCATGGTAACCCCAAGGTTCCTGGCAGAGGATGAAGGGGTCACCGTCGCAGATCCCAGGGTGATTGAGAGATCGTGGGAGATGGAGGGTTTAGCCGGGATGATGAGAAGTTCTGTTTTGGCGAGGTTCAGCTGGAGGTGGTGCTCGGTCATCCAGGCGGAGATGTCTGTGAGGCAGGCCTCAATCCTAGCTGAGATCCCCGGATCGGTCGGGGGGAACGACAGGTACAGCTGCGTGTTGTCAGCGTAGCAGTGGTAGGAGAAGCCATGGGAGGTGATGATTGGTCCAAGTGAGGTGGTGTACAGAGAGAAGAGGAGGGGTCCAAGGACGGAGCCCTGTGGGACACCAGTGGAGAGCTGGCGAGGGCCTGACAGTTTGCCTCCCCAGGAAACCTGGTAGGATCTTCCCGACAGGTAGGATGAGATCCACTGGAGTGCAGTGCCAGTGATGCCCATCTCAGAAAGTCTGGCGAGCAGGATCTGGTGGTTAACCGTATCAAACGCTGCAGAAAGGTCCAGCAGAATGATAACGGATGACCTGGAAGCCGCTCTGGCAGACTGGAGGGCAGTGGTGACTGAAAGGAGGGCAGTCTCTGTGGAGTGGCCAGTCTTGAAGCCCGATTGGTTGGGGTCAAGCAGGTTGTTCTGAGAGAGAAAGTTAGACAGTTGGTTAGATACAGCACGTTCAATTGTTTTTGAAAGGAAGGGTAACAGTGATACCGGTCTGTAGTTCTGGAGAACGGCAGGGTTAAGGGAGGGTTTTTTGAGTAGAGGGGTAACTCTAGCCTGTTTGAAGGCAGAGGGGAAGGTGCCAGAGGTGAGAGAGGAGTTTAGGACATGGAGAAGAAAAGTTATGATGGAGGGGGAGATGGTTTGAAAGAGAGGGGAGGGTATAGGATCAAGGGGACAGGAGGTGGGGCGATGAGAGAGAATGAGGTCAGAGATCTCTGCCTCAGACAGGGGAGAAAAAGAGTTTAGACATTTAGTTGGGTCAGTCATGGAGGGTGAGAGGGTAGGAAAGGTGGGTTTAGGGAACCGACTGCTAATGTCGGCGACTTTTTTCTCAAAGAAGGAGGAGAAGTCGTCTGCTGTCAGGGTGGAGGGAGGGGGTGGGGGAGGTGGGTTAAGAAGGGTGGAGAAGGTAGAGAAAAGTTTGTGGGGGTTTGAAGCAGAGTTAATTTTGTTCAGAAAGTAGAGGGTTTTAGCACCAGTTATGTGAGAAGAGAAGGATTTGAGGAGGGAGTGATACTTATCAAGGTCCAGACCGCCTTTGGACTTGCGCCATCTCCTCTCGGCTGCCCGAAGGGTGGACCGTTCTTCACGAATAACATCCGTAAGCCACGGGCAGGAGGGAGAAGATCGTGCAGGCCTGGTTGACAGGGGACAGAGAGAGTCAAGTGATGCAGTTAAAGTGGTTAACAAGGTGTCGGTGGCAGTGTTAGTGGGGTGGGACGAGAACTCGTCAATGGGGGGGAGGGAGGATGTTACAATAGAGGAGAAATGGGAGGGGGATAGGGAGCGGAGGTTGCTCCGGAAAGTTACAAGGGGAGGGGAGGTAGAAGGAGTTGGAGGGAGAGAGATAGAGAATTGGATAAAGTAGTGATCAGAAATATGCAGTGGGGTTACAGAGGTTAAGTCAGTGATACAGTTACGTGTCAGGATGAGGTCTAGCTGTTTGCCTGCCTTGTGGGTCGCCGGTGTGCTCAGCAGCGTCAGGTCGAAAGAGGTCAGGAGAGACAAGAAGTCGACGGCCTGAGTTCCTTGGAGGTGGATGTTGAAGTCCCCAAGGACTATCAGGGGGGTTCCATCATCCGGGAGGACGCTGAGGAGCATGTCCAGCTCCTCCACAAAGTCGGCTAGCGGGCCTGGTGGGCGATAAAGAACAATTAAGCATGCTTTGATAGGATCAGTTAGCATCGCATAATGGTGTTCAAATGATTTGGCAGTAACAGGGAGTGGTGTGGATGTGTATTTAATATGTGGGGAAAGAAGCAACCCTGTCCCACCACCCCGCCCGGTTGAGCGGGGTGAGTGAGTGAAGGAGTGGTTGACGGAGAGAGCAGCTGGAGTTGCAGTGTTCTCAGGGCGGATCCATGTCTCTGTCAGCGCAAGGGCATGAAGAGAAGCATGAGATGCAAACGCTGGGATGAAGTCTGCCTTGTTCACAGCAGACTGGCAGTTCCAGAGCCCCTATTATAATTCTTTAAACTTCTCTGTAATCAATGCTTCTGCAGTCGTATCCCTGAATGGAAGTTCAGTTCAAATCTAGTATTTTTCACCCATTACCAAGACACTGTAGCCTAATGATGGTACATTGTGTTAGTTTGGAGTATGTTATTAGGCTGAATGTAGGGGAAAGTGTATTACATGAGAAGGAAATGTATCAAAAGATTATGGTGTGATTTCCCAGATAATGAAAATTGTGTTACCCATATAGATGGTGTCACTAAAGGGTCAACGACCTGAGCGTCAGGTCACCTCATAAAAGTAGAGGGCGCATTGCGTAATTTGTTATGGAAAATCATCCCTAGTGAGCGGGCGCTATGAAGATAAATGAAAGTTGAAAAATTATCATAATTATTTTATTAGTAGACACTGCATTTCGAAAGCAGGTTTCTGCTCTTTCGTGTTTTTCTGCTGACATTGACATTGAGAACTTAGGTTGGACATCTTTGAACAGTGCTAGTTCATGACTTTACCATATCAAGCTTGATTGTCTATTCACCTACCATTTAGTTAGCTGATGATTAGCAGTGCACAATATTTTGTGTTAACTGGGTTCATAGGAAAATTAGATTTGATGTTCCTGCTAGTAATGGAGAGACCCAGCTTGTTAGGGCACAGCTTATTAAGGACCAAGGCACAGGTCACAGGTGTGCCCTTGCAGCAATCACAGCTCCTCTAAACTGCCTGCCATCCTGCAACAGAACCAAAGACACAGAAACAGAACACAGAGAGAGGAGACCCAAACAATGCACAGAGCCAACAATCTAACATGGTTTATACCATCATCAGAACAGGCATAACCTCCCGATCACTACAAGTCATTCAGGTAATGTCCTATTGACTCATACAGCAGTGAACAGTATCCTTTCTGAAGTAGAGCAATGGCTAGTGTTTGCTGACCATGGCAGTGTATAATAGCATTCAACTCAAGTTAAAAGCAGTAGGCCTACATCTTACACAACAGAAATAAAAATATGTATTTCAGGTCATCTGCAAGTCCCAGTGTGCCATTACAATCAACCCTGGGCCCAGCAGCAGCTTGGGTAGGCCTGGTTGCACAGTGAAATCCAGCTGCATGGTTGCTGCCAGAAGGTGACCTGAGAAGTAGTTGGGCCTTTAGGACATCATAGATGATCTGTTAAGTATAAAGACAACAGTGTGTGAATGTGAAGGACAGCCGATGAACCTTTATTTCTGTCACCTTGGCTGTGTATTTCACTTTTCTAGGTCTATACAAGGAAGATGACCGCTCAACAAATTGGCATCACAATATATTGGCACGAGAACCTATCACTTCATAACTGCTACCTCCAATCACTGTACATATTGTCCTGTCACTGAACATACTGTCCTGTAACTGTAGGCTACATACGTTTGCACTAGCACCAATTACTGTTATATGTTGTTTTATATGGCATCATGGTCCTGGGGGAATAGGTTTAGTGTTTATTTTCTATTTATTTAGGAGGTTTATTATATGTTAGCTTGTAATAGGTGTACACTTGTTCTGAGTACTTATATGTCATGTTATGCCAGGTTGCTTTGTGTTATCTTGTCCTAAGAATTTCAGTGCACAGTCTGACCCTGTGACGGTCTGTGCATCTGACATTAAAAGACTTGAAACTCTGTTTCGTTTTTATTATGTACAACCATATGCAATTGAAAATGACAATAAAATACACTTGACTTGAAGATTAGCCTAACAACAGTTGTATATTGCCACCAACTAAGTTTGCGCATTTGCGCACAACACTGAGGCAACGCAATCGCAGTGCAAGGGAAGTTCACAAAGCTCCAAGCCAGACAGCCAGCCAGCCTGATATTACTGCATTTATTTGTCTCTGCATCCCTTGTTATATCATAGAGTATTGCAATTGTGACCACCAACTTCCTACTAATAGCTAACTAGCTAACCAACATTGTATTTGATAGTAGCTCGCATGCACGAGCATCCTTAGACCTACTTTACGTATTAGTTGTTACAATTATTGTCATAATTTCCCATCGGAGATTCAAGCCAGCAGACTTTAATTTTGGAAAACCAGACGCTGATTGAGCCAAACCAGGCGTTAATTTTGTGTGGTTTGATAGACACGTCTCAAAAAAGCACGCGTTTATTTAGACGCGTGCTTTGTGACACGTTAAAAGCACGCGTCTAAATAAACGCGTGCTTTGAACGTGTCACGTGACACTGTTCAATTTGAGGCGAAAAAGACGCCGACTTTGTATGGAAGTCGGCGTAATGGACGCCGTTTTTGCATGCAAAGTCGGTGTCAATTACGCGTGGTTGACACACAGGGGCGTCTTAATACTTGCCCACTTGGCCTTCCATACCATGTCCCTTTCCGCACGCCATACTGGTAAGCCTAGGAATGTCCCTTTCCGCACGCCATACTAATCACGCCCCATACACGTCACACGCACTAATGTAACGTTTACAAAGATAACGTCGCCATATACGTCGCCGCTATCAAAGTTCCCTCACGTACTACGTCGCCACGTTGCCGCCATCACCCCGATTGAGAACCAATGATAAAAAGGCTGAGACGACACGCACATTGTGGGCAAAGCTAGTATGCAGTGTATGTTGTCCGAGTGTGTGAGGGCACTAATCACGCCCCATAAATAACAACCAAGTAACGCTAGGGTAACGACTATGATACATGAACTAACGATAGCCAAACGTGTGCAACGTTAGTCAAACGTTCCACAAACGTTCTTCAGCGTTATCCAGCGTTTAAAATTAAACGTTGAAGAACGCTGGTCGCCATGAGAACTTTTGTGCATGTTCAAAACTTTTTTTTTGGACCAGCGTTCTCCGCCGATCACTGCCGATTAACGACGATTACCAGCGTCACCAGCGTCCACACAACACTCTTCTGGCGCTATACCAGCGACCATGGACGATTATCAACGTTTCCTCTAACGCCATAGAACGTCGACCAGAACTTTATGGTGTGACGGGGCCTATAAACAATCGTAATATCAGAGCCTGTTTAAAGACATTCTCTGGTAATATGTTGATGTTTTCATATCAGTCAAGGAACTGTCTACATTTTCAGTTTGAAATATGTTATTGTTATTGTTGTGGACTACACGCTCATTATTACTAGGGGAATACTGAGCGTGTATGACTAGGCCTACAGCTGCTTTTAGCATGTCTGATTTAAGCGTAGGCCTAACAAGATTAAGGTTTTGATCTGCACTCAAGTAGGCCTGTAGGCCTAATTACATAGAATGGAAGCAGAGTCGGCTTACGCACAACAATAGAGGCACGATTTGGTGTAATTCAACATTTGTTGTTTAAATGTACAGTAAGGCCAACGCCTAGTTGTAGTCTAATTCATGTTTGTACTAGCTACTAGTAGCCTACTTAGTTCCTAACAAACAGCATGCTGGTTTACTGTATTCCGTAAAATAAAATAAAAAGTAACGTAAATTCCACACAAACGTAATAAAATGCGTTTTGTATTGTGCCTCGGTAATTTGGGAAACGACATTTGCACTATTCAAACCTCATCCATTTTGTTGAACTGCGACATCGACATCAAACGGTTTAGGAAGGTAATGAGCGTTGCATAGCAACGAGGAGGCAAAACAGGCGGACAAGAGGCTGTCTCAAAGTATATGGCGCTGGACTTGACTAAACTGTAGAGAAGGTGACCGTCAACATTTTAACTAGATTGGTAGTATTGTATTTTAAAT
This sequence comes from Osmerus mordax, assembly GCF_038355195.1. Lineage (NCBI taxonomy): Eukaryota > Metazoa > Chordata > Actinopteri > Osmeriformes > Osmeridae > Osmerus > Osmerus mordax. The sequence goes on along the minus strand of NC_090051.1, from coordinate 12,176,940 downwards.
ATACAATTCATACACGTCCAATATTTCGTCTAAGGTTGTCGTAGTCCTACCGCATATCCTCTCCAAATGGCTGGTAAAAAGAAAGAAGTGAGCTTACAGGTTGGTTTAAATAACGTTTGTGTCTGTTGTTAGGGACGGACACAGGACAGCGAACGTTAGAGCTATGTGTGTGCTTGTGCACAGCCAGGTCAGAAATAAGTGTAGCCTAACCCTTTTTGCTTGTTTTTACTCAGGTGTCGGTTACAAACCAAGAGCAATGGGATGAATTGCTTGAAACTAAAGGGTTGATAGGTAAGACTAGATAGGTAAGACTAGGCTACTGCATTAAATCCAACGATCTCACCTATTAATCATTGCTCGCACTGAACAGTTTACACACAGTGCCAAATTAGATGTAAGTTCACGTTTTCCAGTAAACCAGTGCTCTGTTGCCCTCCAGTGTCCAAATAAATTACTGCAGCATTTTCAAGCCCTTTCTGTATCCTGTTCTATTGTAAATTTTCTCCTCCTATGCACCCCCACCCCTCTCCCACCTGTTCAGTTATAGACGTCTATCAGAAGTGGTGTGGTCCCTGCAAGGCTGTGGTCAGTCTCTTCAGGAAAATAAAGAATGAACTGGGAGATGAACTGTTACATTTTGCAACGGTACGTACCATAGTGCCAGATCTCAGAACTCAAGTTAATAAATGTTTGTTGAAACTGTGTTTCACTCTCACAAATCAGGCAGAAGCAGACAGCATTGACACTCTAGAGAGATACAGGGGGAAATGTGAGCCTACCTTCCTCTTCTATGGTGTAAGTGTAGTAACATAGATGTGTGAGTGTGTTTGTGGTTGTGTATGTGTCTGTGTGTAGTCGGTGTAAGGGTGTTTGTGAGCGTCTGTATCTCTTTTGTGTTTGTCTTTTATGTGTGTGTGCATGTTGTGTGTGCTTAACATCACAATGCTGCTGTTAACCAGCGCTAACTCCAGTGCTACCTTGTATGTGGGTTCAGGGAGGGGAACTGGTTGCCGTGCTCAGGGGAGCCAACGCCCCCCTCTTACAAAGAACGATCCTAAAGGAACTGGAGAAGGAGAAGCTTGTGCTGCAGAAAGGACTAGAACGTGGAGCGGTGAGTCACCCATATGCATACAATCACACGTCAACACGCACACAGGAAAACACACACAGGTTCATAAACACACACTCTCACACATACACATAGAGAAATTGTCAGACATTCACAAAAACACAGACACAAACATGAACATAATTACAGTTCTTAAACATTATTCCATCTCAGAAAGTGAAACTGCTTTTATTGACAGGTAAAAGATGAGGGCCTGGTCATTGATGAAAAGGAAGAGGAAGTCCCTGAACAGCACCAGAGAGAAGAAGAAAAACCTGGTATATTCCTGCACACCTTCCATTGACTCAAAGTAGAATGGGTAGTATCTGTCACCAGAAGTATACAGAGGATTATAACAGCTCTTTCAACTCAGTCAGGCAGGTCAACATAACACATAAATTAGTCATTATTGACACAACTATTTGTCTCCTGTCAGTTCCTGCCAGTAAATCCTGCACAGTTGCCATTATTAAGCCCGATGCAGTTGCCCATGGCCAAGTTGAGGAGATTGTGATGAAGGTAAAGGCCTCAGCAGTTATCTCTGCTGTCTAGTTAGCCGCACACCTTGTCTGTATGTTTGGTTGGTGTATGTTATGGTGACAGGTTCCTTTGTCACTCTGGGGGGGCAGATTCAGGATGCTGGCTTTGAGATTCTGGCCAATGAGGAGCGCACGTTGACCGAGGCTGAAGCTCAAGATTTATACCAACACAGATCGTCAGAGGTAAACCAAGTGGAGTATAACCCAGATCTGAGGAAGGCAGATGGGCAGGGAAGAGCAGAGCAGAGATGTCCACTAGACAAATACATTTACCCAACTCAATAATAAGAAAGAATACACTCATTTAGCCAATAATGCTATCCAAATTGATGTACAGTAGGGGATTTGAACTGGCTACCTCTTGATCTGTAGTCTAACACTCTAGCCACTGACATTAAGCTAAGCCTAGTGAATAGTAGTATACAGCATGTGGTTAGCCATCATATCCTGTAGGGCAGCCCTGACTATAGAACAGGCTGATTAGTAAACCAAACACTTTATTCTGAGCATGTCTAAACATAGAAGTGCTGACTAAACGGCCTGTTTTTGCTGACAGTGCAGTCAGTGATAAGAGAAAATCTGAAATATAAAATTCAAAGCTGCTTAGATCCAGAAGCGTGTCCTTATTGCGCAGAAACATAACATGAGTGCAGTATGCATGCATGTGCAGCTTAGAATGATTACAAAATAAATAAGATAAACATAAGAGGATTGCTGGTTAGTTCATTGGTGTATATGTGTGCATGTGTGTGTGCTTAAACCTGCATGGGTGTGTGTGTGCATGGATGTGCACTTAAATGTGTGGATGTGTGTGCGCGTGTGTGTGTGTGGGTACTGACAGGAGGGCTTTGAGGAACTGGTCCGGTTCATGTCCAGCGGCCCCTCCCACATCCTGCTGTTGTCTCAGCCGGATGGGTCAGCCAATGTCGTCCCTGCATGGCGGAAATTCATTGGCCCAACCGACACTGAGCAGGCCAAGAGGGAGAAGCCAGAGAGGTGCAGTAGGCTGACCCTCTGACAGAGCACCTAGTAGCACAGTCTTTCAAGAAACCTTTCATTTTCGAAACTGAGTAGTTAACTATGTATTTCCTGTATTTCCTCATGCATTTACTTACAAACGTGCCTAGGCTTTGTGTTGGCCTGTTCTATGGCCGCAAAACAGCACAAGCTGACATATTGTAGCTCCATCAGACACACCCAAACATTCAGCTTTCCTCTGCTCCGCTGTCCTCAATGAGCGCCCGCAGTGTCGCCATCTGTTCCCCTTTTCTCCTGTCCCTCCCTGCAGCTTGCGGGCGCAGTACGGCACACAGACGCTGTTCAACGCCGTGCACGGCAGCGAGGACAGTGACCAGGCCAGCAGGGAGCTCGCCTTCTTCTTCCCCAACTTCAGGAATGACTCGGTGGCCGAGCAGGATGAGGCGGAAGGGCGTGTGGAGCGGACGCTGGCGCTCATCCGGCCTGACGCTGCCAGGGAGAGCAGAGGCATGCCGCAAAACACGTTCACGCGCAGACACAGAAATGCAGAATACACGCCCATGCTGACTCACTGATGTGTCAAATGCCTGCAAGAGCAGCTTGTGTTGATCTCTTGACCAAACACCACAGGGCATAAAATGACTGGGTTGTCCTCACATGTTAATGAAGCTTATCTGGTTGAGCAGATGAGATCCTGTCTCGGATACATGAAGCGGGCTTTAAAGTGGCCCTGCAGCGAGAGGTGATGCTGTCGGAAGAGCAGGTGAGACAGTTCTACAGCCAACATGTCGACCAGGACTACTTCCCTGCACTGCTGAAAAACATGACCAGGTGCCTGTCCCACTACATCACTGCTGTAATCACAAGTACACTGTATGTTCACAAGACGGCTTGCATGAAGCAAAGAATGGTATTATTCAAATAAATGGCTATATATATGTAAATAAAGTATATTAGCTAAATATATGTTATACTATATATTATATTATTATTATTATAATAAGCTATTCAAGCAGGAAATCAATTGACAATTGGATAACACCTGTATGTGTTGGCAGCGGGCCTGTGCTTGCCCTGGCCCTGGTCAGGACAGGAGCAGTCAATCATTGGAGGAGTCTCCTGGGGCCCCAGGATGTGAGCCGAGCCAAGGAGGAAAAGCCTGACTGGTACGCTGGTCCAGACCCCACAACTAAACCCTGCAGTCGGAGTACGCTGTGCCGTGTGTGTGGATCTGATGTATGTCCCTCCTGTCAGTCTGCGGGCCCAGTTTGCGGTGGATAGCGAGCCCCTCAACCAGCTCCATGGCAGTGGGAGCCAGGAGGAGGCCCAGCAGGAGCTCAGCTTCTTCTTCCCCAAGCAACACACCCTTGCGCTGATAAAGCCTGATGCCATGGACCAGCACAAAGGTCCCAGCAGCCACAGCCTCCCAGTAGACTCAGGAACATGTCACGTTTCCCGCAACGCACCTTTTTTATGTTTCTTTATTTTCGTGAAGAGTTCTATTCTATTCTTTGGTTTTACCCTTCACAGACGTGATTCTGGATGAGATACATCAGGGCGGGTTCAGCATCACCCGTCAGCAAGAGACAGTGTTGTCCAGGGAGATGGCTGAGGAGTTCTATAAGGACCACCGGGACAAGCCCTTCTACAACCAGCTGGTGGAGTTCATGTGCCGGTTAGTCCAGACTTAACCAGCCCTCACCCCGCTATACAGAGGCAGTAAGATTCCTCCTTAAACCTGGCCCTCTTTCTGATGCCTTCTCCACTGCAGCTGATCTTTCCACCAATGCTAATTGTATTGCAGGCAGACTCATAAAAAGCCAGCCTTAGGCAGAGTAGATAAAGTCCATCTTTCTTTTCAATCTGGCTCCTTCCCAGCATCAAGATTTTAGACAATGTCTTCCACTCGGATTAGCTCCTCCATCGAGTTGTTTCCTTACTGTCCGGATGCACTGAGCAGGGAGATGGGTGCTGGATGCACTCGTTTGTAATACTTCCTGTGCTGTCATTCTTTGTTAGGATTACATCTTAATGACTTACAGTATCACAACAGAGTCAGATCATACTGGGGTGTTTTGAATGAGCAGTTACACAGACAATCCCAAACCAAATTTAACAAGATATTTTATCGTGCCTAACCACAGAAGCACATTTTATGTTGACATTTTTGCATTTAATTAATTTTGCAGACATTTTGTATCCACAATGACATAAATAATGCATGTATAGAAATGACAACAGTGAATCAATGATCGGAAGTGCCTAGCTTTAATAGTCTCCCTGACCCAGGGGCCCGTGCATGATGCTGGTGTTGACCAAGGAGAACGCAGTGGAGGAGTGGAGGGCCATGATGGGCCCTACAGACCCCAGCAAGGCCAAGGACTCCTCTCCCAACTCACTCAGAGCTCGCTTCGCCTCCGACATCCTCCAGAACTCTGTCCACGGCTCCTCTACACTGCAGCATGCTGAAGAGAAGATACACTTCCTGTTTGGTGACGTCACCAGTGATGGAGACTTGGCCTCAGCCTCTCTGAGTCATCACATTGACAACGGTAATACGGTTATGCTCATAAAACTGCAGACTACCTGAATTAGATATTGATCAAAGTACGCAATAATGTAATATATTCATTTGCCAGATGTTTTTTTCCCCAAAGTGGCGTACATGGAGGATTTGAACCTGCAACCTCTTGCTCTGCAGTGAAATGCACTAGCACTGCAATGTACCTATGCTTGTGAAACTGTAGTCTGCCTGAGTTAGATGTTGATCAGAGTATGTGATCATTACTTGATTTCAGAAAAAGAGCACAACAGTTTTGTGGATATGACGCACTCAGATGTGTCAAGATCTTCAACGACAGAACTTAAAGATTTAATGGACCCCAGAAGTCCAGGTAAGAGGGAGAAACCTTGAGGAGATAGACAGGATGAACATGTGGGTCCTGTGCAGAAACAGCATCAAATGCTCATCTGAACTTAGACTTTCTGAATCTAGAAATGACCACATCTGCTTCTGAGAAGACTGACCAAACAGACACTTGCAGTACCCCCGGTAGCCAATAGGAAGATGGTAAGGTGCTTTAGAATAAACACAGTTCAGACCTGAGACTGGAACAATGTGTTCATCTTCTTTTTCTTCTTCTCAACAGAGACCAGACCGCTGTAACAAACCCTCCACGTCAACAGATTCCGTAGTAGCCAGACTTTGACAGCCTTATAGACACAGAGTAACTAACTAGCCCGGTTATTTTCTTTGTATGTAGGAAAAATTAGTCAGTGTAAACCATAAATAATGTTTGTCTTGGACGTTGCTTCATAAATATATTAAAATTCAGTCTGTGTATATATAAATTACAACTGGAGATTAAAATGTATGACAGTGATATCAAAACTTTATTGCAGATGTTACAGTAAGGAAATTTAAAAAAGTTTTTAAATAAACAGGATCAACAATTTTTTTTGTGATTTGCTCAAGCTTGACATTATAGGGGTTTTATGTTTCTTGAATACAGCCTACACTACCTTGTAAGATTAGCTATAACCTTTGCAGTGGGCTTTTACGCACAGACTTTCTTCAGTGTTGACTGAGGGCTCGATGTAGAAGGTCTGTGTGAATACAGAGGTGCTCAGCAGAGCACTTCTCTTCTGCTGCGCTCAGACCACAACCTGCAGCAGCTCAACATCACAGCCAGCAGCATGGATATTGTGATGGCGCAGAAGAGGATTATTACTATGAATCCTCCTAGATGTAGAAAACCTCCATCTGCAAACTTAGACAACCAGCTTCCTATTTCATTCAACAGAACAACAAAAAATCAATTAAATTTTTGTCATTATCGACCACCTAATACTGAGATAAATGGGGTTAGAGCAATGCACATAAGTCTACTTAATTCAGCTGTTAAGTGCCCCTCTGTCAGAGAGAGATTATGGTCCCCCCTGGTTTCCCTTTGTGTTTTCTTTAAAAGATTGGGTAAGCATCCTCAAACACCATGGTAACTAAAGTTCTCAGCATTCACTCCAGTTCCATGGAAGTGTTCCCAACTAACAAAAATACTGAAGCGTGCGCTTTGAAGGTAAAAATAGTCTGTTGCTACAGTACATATGTAATGATTCTACCAAAACATCAGCAACCACTTTTACCCTATTTATTTATTTATTTAGTTTGATTGTAAAATACAGGACTACAATTATGAAACAAGACATAAAATACTCATCATAATTTCAAATATATCTATGTATATTATGTAGGTGCATTACTGATGCAATTTATGACACATAAGTTATGCTTTCTGCGAAATCTTTCTGGGAAACCAACTATTTTAAATGTCTACATGGGGCAGCATTTTCAATCGTCTTGTGAAATAGTTCTCCACCTGTCTCTTCTTGCCTAAGCTCTCAGATGCCGTCTCCTTGACGGTCTGAGGTACTTCCAGGTTCACCGTCCTCCCAGGCGTCAGCCACCTCCAGTAGGAGGGCCTCGTCCATGTCCTCCTCCTGCTCAGTGAAAGACTTCTGGAACATCTCTGTTATCCTCCTCTGCTCCGGATCCTGTGGATCACCACAGACATCCAGCTGTGAGCCTGCTGACTGCAGGATGACGTTGACAAATACTAGTGGAGCTTTTTAAGAAATTATACACGTTACTCACAAAAGGCTCACCTTCGAATGGAAGCTGGCATTGAGTGCGTTTTCCGAAAGGTTTGATTCTGAAAGGCCTACTTGCTCCAGGATTTTCATCTTCTCTTGTATCATGGGCCTGAAACAACACATCCAAAACAGGCCAGATCTGTTATCTAGACTAGAGGACAGAGAAGAGCAGGAATGCCTGCATTAGATCGTCTCATTTACCACAGGTAGTCATCAGCAGTTCCTCTGGCCATGAGATAGTGAATGTCCACGTTGCTGGTCTGTCCAATACGATGCACTCTGTCCTCCGCCTGAATGAGCACCTGTCCAATCAAAAAAAACATCAGTTAAATCAACACTAAAGGACGTGTTGCATCTTATTAAACAAGGTAATGTAGGTTTCTATAAAAGGTTGACAAGGCCCTACAAATCCTGACTGCTAGAAATTACATGACCACCATACTGATTTGTTCCTCCCAAGATTTCCAAATTATTATTATAATACAATTTTGGGGCGTAGGGGAAGAGTTTTTCCTTGTCTTTAGGGTTTGGTTAGTCATGGGTAACTGTGAAGCCCTCTGTGACACTGCTTGGGGGAGGGGGGGTGGTCGTACCCCAGGGTTCCAGAAAAGCTCAGCAAACACCACCAGGTTAGCGGAGTGGAGGGTGAGGCCCATGTTGGCTGCTGTGATGGATAACACAGCCACGCAGCTCCCGTCTGCCGTCTGGAACCTGTCGCACAGCAGCTGGCGATCTGCCGACGGGGTGGATCCATCTATACGGATGTGGCTGATGTTCTGCAGAGGTGGGGGAAGATAGAGCTCAGTGGTTAGAGTATTTGACCGCAGTTCTCAGGTTTTAAAAGCATCTGCTAAATGAATACGTTATTATAAGACATGGGGTTAAACCAGTCTCAGGGAAAAAAGAATTTTCTGAGAAGGACGGCCGATGTCGACAAGGACACGCGTCTTATCCGGCGTAGGAGTTTAAGGAGACCTCAAGGGCGGCCTGAGTGTGTGTGTACGTGTGTTTGATCACCTTCTCAGTCAACTCTTTGGTGATGCTGTCCAATACCAGCTTGTGATGAGCAAACACCAGGAACTTCTCCCTGCACTCCAGCATGTCGGTGATGTACTCCCTGCAGAAACACACACACAGCTGATCATCAACAGCCTGAGGCTTCAGAGAAGTCAACGACAGGAGAAGGGATGACCCATGAGGACTCACATGATGGCTCGAGTCTTGGCCTCAGCTGTGTGGTTGAAGAAGACGAGGAGAGCCTCCTTCTCCTTCATCTTCTGGGGGATTCAGGAGAAAAGGTAAGATAAAGATAGGACATGAATTTTACAAGTTACTGTTTGGCATTGAAGTAGTGCACTTACTGTACTTGTGCGGTACAGATATGCATCAGGTTGACAAGACAATTCAACAAGAAACACAGCATTTGACCAGGTTGGCAAGATGGATCAGTTCTACAGTAGTACTCTTGAAGTGTTCCCCCGTCCTGTAATGGTGGCCACTGCTACCCCTGACCCCTGCTCACGTTATTCTGGCGCTTGGCCAGCTCCTTGGCGGCGGCTGAAAGGGCAGCTTTGGTGCGTCCGTTCACCCCATCGGTAGTCACGGTGACGACCTTGCGCTGCTTGGCAGGGAGCTGGGAGAGGACCTGGGGCTTGAGGCGCCGCAACATCAGTGATTCCTCCAGCAGCAGACGCAGCTCTCCCAGGTTAGAGGAGCTGGAGTAGTCCCAGCCCCAGGGCAGCTAGGGGGGAGGGGTAAAGAGGGATGGAGGGGAGAGAATCAGGAGAAGGGTAGAGAGTGTGAGAGGGTTAGAGAGAGGTAAGGGGGACAGATGGATGAGGGTAGAAAAGAGAGGGAGAGGGGAAATGGATGGAGAGAGGGATGGCAGAGTATGGAAGAGAAGGAGGGGGACGGAGGGATGGATGGTTTATGGAGGGATCAGGAGAGATGGAGGGGAGAGAGAGAACGATGGGAAGGAGGGAGGGATGAGGAGGGTGGAAGGAGGAGGAAGAGAAAAAAGTGTTTTAAGGGATAAAAGATGGGAGGGAGGGAAGAGAGGGAAGTAAGAAGAAAAAGGACAAGAAACGGGGAGGAAGACAAAGAGGATATCAATTAAAGTCTAAATCCAAGTATTATATATATAATTTATTATTCATCCATTTAGAGCAAGCACAGGAATAAAAGGAGAAAGACAGACACACAGTGCCACAATCCAATCTAGTGATATAATCCCCTCGTTTTTGCATATCTACAGTACTACAGTGAGAGCTGTAAACATACTTCACAGTCTAAATAAGAGGAGGGAGAGAGAATGGACCTAATCCCATTTCAAACATCCTCAGTATAAACGAAGGCTCTTCAGATCCCAGCCAATTACAACACCAGTACAGCTGTGATCCTTCATGAGGAGGAAGCTGAAACCAACCACCTAATGTACTAGGGGTTTGAAAATACACAGGATCTGAACTTAAGTGGGATTTGAACGTTACTATGTTCTTACCATACCTGAGCTTGGACTATACCTGTTTGGCATTGCAGTAGCGTGTCCCGAACTCATGGAATCGAGGGAAGAGGCTGGGTCTGACGGCTAGGATCTGGGTGTACAGCTCTGAGGGTCTGGACATGGCTGGGGTCCCTGACAGCAGTATCACCCTCCTAGCGGCCTGGAGGAGCAGAGCATACAGGTGACCACATGTCCCAGTTCAGCACCGTGGTGGGAGATGGTCACCTCCGGGCAAAGCACATTCACTGGGGCTCAGATCACGGGAATCAGGGGTACCTTCAGCAGAGGTAGGGCAGCCTTGCATCGGGCAGTCTTCATGTTCTTGAGAAAGTGGGACTCATCCTGCAGCAGAAAGAACGACAGAAACCATCACCAACAACAGATTTATGGAGGCAAAATGAAGATGTTCGCCCACGTCTAGCCTTGAAAAGTACCCAGATCAGCTAGACCAGCGTAAACCAGCAGAAACTATTACCAACGTGATTAACTTCACACCCAACTGCAACAATCTACTCCACTGTCCCCACACCATGACCGTATCCACACCAACCACACACTCTCTAGACTCAATCACACCCCGGAAGGCAGGACTCACCATGATGAGCACGTTGAAAGGTTTGGCCAGCAGCTGCTTATCCATCCTGCTGAGGAGGTCGTAGCTGACAATGTTGACCAGCCCTGAGTGCAGGTTATCCTTTCCTGTCACCACCACATTGATGCTGTCAGGATTCACTGAGGGGAGCCAGCGCTGGAACGCCTGAGGAGCAGTACAACATTACCAGAACAGGAAGTGAAATAATGGTGCCTAGTAGATTAGCAGGGGCAAGGGTTTCACCTGGAATTCAGCTGTAAAGCCCCTTTCGAAGGACACTGACAATTAGTTTAAAAGGATGAATGTTCTTGTACCACCAATTTATTTAGCTTCTAATGGATGTGTTAGCAAATGTAAATGTATCAGCAAATGCTATTGAGCTTGGATGATATATACAGTACAACAACCCATATATAATCCTTAATCAACAAACTTGGTTCCTAAATGGAACATCAAAGAAAATAACATTTTGAGCGTTTCTGGCAAGATCAAACAGCAGAAAGTTCCATCATTCCATGACAGTGCAGCCAATCATCTGTGGAGAGAAAGCATGAGTCAATGGCCCAAATGCTTCTGACAGTCCACTTCCTAGCACTTCGTTCCCCTGTCAAATCAATGTAGTTGTATCTCAGTAGTAATCCCCCCACCCCCTCCCCAAAGAGAGACGGAGACAAAGAGAGACAAAAAACTGACAGTGAAAGCAGATAACAAAAAAACCAATATAATAAATCCTTCTATTATAAGGAGTTAATGCTCTGGTTGCTGGAGAAAGACTATCCTCTACCATAGTAAACCTGATTGGGGGATCAAAGCAGAGGTACAGAGCACCAGTGCTCTAGTATGTCCACACATACCCCACAACCCTTCGAAGGGTTTGTACAAAAGCATGAGTATACTCCTGTGGAGTGTCATTATAGATCCTACAGGCAATCAGTTTTTCTGGTCATACTCTGCTCTTTACCAAATGGGCACTGTGTTTAAGTACCTTTCTGTATACAATGTCAGGGAAATTCCACTTGCAATATAATTAGCAATTGACTAATATTCACTTCACCAGCCCCTGCCGTAATCTGGTTAACATGCTGAAGATAGACCAAATGGAAACATATTTCAATATTACATGCACAGCCGAGTCATTAGGACAAATGAGCAGGGGTTTAGGTCTGGTTTGAAAGATGGTTGGAGTTAGAGAGGGGGGGGGAATGAAGTATGGAGTTAGCGTTTCATTTGATTGACTTTCCCGTCAATTTCACATAGCCTGCAGATGCTATTTACTGACAAACACTCCTTAAGAAGGGACACGATCCCTCCTGCATCCCACACCTGACTGTGATTTGCAGCCAGGGGGCCAAATACAAACTGTCTTAACGTGCAGGCGCAGAGTGGGCGGGTAGGGGGGGAGGATGTGTAGAGAAATCCACGCCAATGACGATGACTCATCACAAAAATGAGAAACATGAAACAAATCCTCATAGGTGAAAAACCACAGACGACATGGTTGAGAAAGATATATTTTGAGGTCACAAAACAAGCTTGGAATATCAAACAAAGCTTACAGATAAAGCCTGTTTACCGCAAAGTTAGGAGCTGCTAAAACACTTGCAGAATCCCTTAAAAAAATCATCAGGGTTTTGAGCCAAAAATGATTCATCGTTCAAATTACCTCCTGCACCCTAGAAACACAAGACTGGATGAGTGATATTACTGTCTTCTCTCCTGAAGATGAATTACCTACCAAAGAGTCACTAGTCTTCAGGGACAGTACTGGACTGCTGTAAACACCAGGCCCTTGAATCAAGTAACGTTCCACTCTGGTCGCCCTTCCTTTAAATACCCCAGCTCCACTTTAATGAGTATATCGAATAGAATTTGATTTATTTTTTTACCTGAGATGTAAGCATGTTGAAAGTTTGCCCTTGGTCAAATAGTGAAAAATGTAAGACCAAAAATTGAGTCTGACAGAACAAAAACAACTACACAACGTATTTCCAGGGGAGTATCAGAGTAAACCCTGATGCTGAAATAGGAATGAATCATCATGTGACCAGCTACCACCTGCTCAAGGGCATAGTATGGCAGTAGTGCAGCTACCTCTGCCCATGTGAAGCGCACAGAGGAGGGCGTCACCACGAGCAGGGGCCACTCAGTCCGGTAGTAGGCCGCTATGCAGATGGCCTGCACCGTTTTCCCCAAACCCATGTCATCAGCCAGGAGCAGACGGCCGTCTTTGGCCACGGCAAAGCTGTAACAGACAAAACACAGGCAGCGCAGGGTCACTTTGGATCTAAAATACAAGCACAAAAAAAAAAGTGAACCGCAATACTTTTTTTCTTTGTTGCCTGTTGAGTGGCTAAGCTAAACTCAAGTGGATATGTTTTACTATAGGACGGTGATGTTGTATGACTCCACCTAATCTAGTGTAAAATGGTGTAGGAGGGTATATGATGGTGTATTGGGGTTTAGGAGGGAGTAGGACAGTGTATGAGGGTTAAGGAGGGTATAGGACGGCGTAGGAGGGTTTAGGACGGTTTAGGGGTGTGTAGAAGGGTGAGGACAATGTAGGAGGGTGATGTCATGTGACTACACCTACTCGACCCCTTCCCTCTGGAAAGGCATGAGGCAGTGGGTCAGCGCAATGTCAACGCTGGACAGGTCAGCCTCAGGGACCTCGGCAGGCCCGGCCTGGCTGCCATCCAGCCTGTGAGAGAAGACCTGGATCACCGCCCTGGGCAGAGGCTCCACCTCCACGGCAGCCAGCCCACTCAGGGCGTCCACTACACAGAGCAGAGGGGCAGCCATGACAGGGCGCACAGGAACTTATAAACACACACACAGATACCTCAAGAGTGGAATCACAACAACAGTACTTACTGAGCGTTTTATAATCCTCCAATGCAAAACTCCACTTTTTTGTCTTCATGTCTAAAAGCCAGGAAAACACATCGCTAGTCGGCAATCAGATAATTCACAGACAGTTCAAACTAAACACATAAACATATGCCTTCAAGCTAAGCTTGTTTGACTCTGAATCAAAAGCTCCCATTCACCATAGTTCTTGGAGGGCATCTGCTTGAATGCAGCTATGACGTCCACGTGGTAGCCCAGGTCCACCTGGAAGCGTGAGCGTGACAGCAGGCAACAGCTGCCCTGCATGCTGGCCCCAGGCTTCTGCCAGCCGCTGCACAGCCTCATCATTGCTGCAAGCGCTGCCGTGTCCCGGGGTCGGCAGGAGGCCGGGTTGGCCAGGTCCAGCCCCTCCATCCCATCCAGGGGCCTCAGGGACACACAGGGGATGGCCCCCGCCTCCTCCACTGGAAGGGACAGCAAAGGGACAGCGTAACCAAGTTGGTCAGACACTCCTGTATAAAAACAGCCTGCGCCATCGAAAAGCTAGCCTTTTGGTGTCATAGCTAGTTCAAGTTGTGGTTTCGGTGAATTCTTTCTTTCAACACAAGAAAGAAGGCAGGTTATAAGCCTGACATCTGTTTACTGAGTGTGTATCTACACATACTTAGCTGCCGGTAGTCTGTGAGACTGAAGTTCCACGTTTTGGTGCCCGGGTCTGTCAGAGACACAATAACAATATGAGTGACAATGCACAGTCCTGTGTTAAAGTGATATTTTCAACACAAAATCCCCAAAACAAGTCTAAATGGTTAGCTTGCCGTAGTTTTTGGAGGGTATGTTTTTGAAAAGAGCAATCAGTTGTGCATTGTAGCCCACTTCCACTCTAAAGCGCTCCTCCGAGTGTGACACACACTTCCCCCTCACAGTGATGCCAGGTTTCTTTGTAGTCATGGCATTAGTACTACAGACGGCACTTGAGGAAGGTTGTGCAACTGCACATTGGACATCTGGTTTACTTCCTGGTTTGTAAAAGGCGCCTACAGTGCTTCCAGAAAGGTTTGAGATGACTTTCTGCTCAAAGGGTCGCTTCAAACCCGAGGAGACTCCGCTAGAAAACTCTTTTCCTGGTAGTTTTGCTTTAGAATTGGGAAGTGGATCTATTACTTTGATCTGCAGGGAGAATACAGAATAGTGTAATTAATACCAGCAGAGACAGAAGAAAACATGACAGCACTTCACAATAGCCTGCCACAAAAAAAAACTGTCAGTTCTCACCTGTTTTGTAGCGGTGTTGAGAGAATTATGTCCAGAAAAACATTCGTTAGGTTTGACGACTTGTCGATTGTTGTTTATCTGGGCTGGGGCACTGCGTGTGGGTAACTCAGGTGGAGCTGGTCGAAACGTTGAGCTAGATGGTGTCCATCTTTTGTTTGGGGGACCAAGTGGAGCAGAAGCAGTGCCGAGCTGTTGTTGACCAGCATTAGGGATGTCGTTTTTCGGTGATTGCTGGCTGTTGATACTGCTGGCCTGGGCAAGTCTGAGAGCCCTCTTTACTAAAGCTTTCTGTCTATTATCCTCAATCTTTCTCTGCTGCTCTGCCGTTAAATTGCTCGACATAGTTGTGTTGTTTGGTTGCAAGTTGACTTACCCAAGTCATCAAGAGAATATTTGAGACACAAACTTAACTATAAAGTAAGTTTGACACGTTATGGATACTTGCGCCTGCTGATGATGATGCTAGCTGACATAGCAGCTAGCTTTAACTTCCGAAATCAACAAGTTGTGTCTTAGAGTTAAATGTTAACGTAATGTTGTTAGGTAAAAGTAATATTCATTTCTGTAACCCAATTAAACTACTTTACAATGTTTCTGAAGGTTCTCTAAACTGGGCTTAGAGACTGGGTTAGCTATCTGGCACTAATGTCTTGCTTGAGAGCGCGGTTGTAGTTTATGGCTGACCGGATATGACGTGGCATAACAAACAAGCACGAGGTATCCTACTGCATTCTGATTAGCAATTCAAAACGAAGCCTAAATCCATCCTTCATATAGTGTGTGACTTTCTAGTATAAAGTATTTGTTCAAACAGGTGGACAAATTAAATACAGGAACAATAAATAACAAGGAAAGGCTAGTTACTGCGCCCAAGCAAGGGTTGAATCGTAAGCAACGCAAAACCACCCTATCTTGGTTTAATTGGTTTATTACATCAAAAGGCAAAGGGAAGTAGGAAACCAATTCTGACAAAGACTTTTGGTTGAGTTACAATTACCGGTAGCTACATCTGCTGTAGCAATAGTTCTGAAACATTTTGGCTCGCCCTCAGCTTACATCACGCCGTGCGGTGACGTGCCGCGCCTGGGAGCTGTCCCAGGATTCATGGTGCTGAAGCTGCAGCAGTAGTCGGCAACCAATGATCCAACAACCAACCCTCAGCTAAAAGAATGCACTCATCTACAATAAGGAATACGTTGAATCAACCACAAGGACTGTCTCAAAATCGTGTTTGTATTGCATTCATGGGAAGACACTTGCTGGTCTTTAAAATATGAGTAGGCTTTTGAAACTGGAGGGCGACTGCTTAAATTTATGAAAAGATATAACCCCAAGCCAACGACAGTGCGTTAAGATCTTTTGTGATTTGGGGTTTTGTTATTGAAACGTTTGCAAAGGTAAAGGACATTGGAAGTGTTTTGGACGTCAGTATAGTTCATTGCCAGGTAAGAGCAGTGCAATCCCTGCAAAACATTACATTATTTTACGGATCTCTTTTGAGTTTCGACGTCGACATTTTCTTCTTGAAAGATTTTTTTGAAGTTTTCGTATATTATTGGAATGTTTAGAAAATCCTTTTTGAAACCGGAATAGGATGGAAACCTGCCGTACGGAATCTGAACATGTAGTATTCCAACGCTGAGGTTGGCATACCTTACTGAAATTGGAGGGAAAATGTACAGACCTATTCGATGGTAAGAGAATATAAATGCCAGTTGGAATGTACACAAAGCACATCATGTCTATTTTCTAATCCTAAACCAACAGTGGTTTTATATTTTTTCTTTATTTGGTTTGTTAGTAACCTAATGGCTTCAGACACTTGTTTGCATCAATGTATTGTGTTGTTTTGCGAGCTATTCCATCATGGGAACAAAGCCACCACAGCCTTGACACTATAGTCTCACAGCAAATTTAAACACCTCCATGGGAAACAAATCGATTCTAAAAACAACAAGATTCTCTTTAGCTTTCATCCTGGAGTTTATCTTGGTGTTTTCCCTCCAGTAGACAATACATTTTTCTCTCCTTGTACATGTGCTGCACATGCTGTTTATCTCCTGTGTCATTGTATGGTGCCGTAAATTACTTCGAGACAGACCGATGACATGCTGCGCAGTCAGAGCATACTGAAAAGCCGCTGTTGCGTCTTGTTCAGTGACCTGAAGGTGCTCTTACTAGGGGCACCGGCACCGTCCACTCCGCTACCTACACTCACCTCCATGAGCGGACAAACATTGGACAGCCATGAGAGCGAGAACATCCTTTCAGATGTCAGTGTCTCTGACAACAACAACACGTTAGTGACAGCGCATCAACAAGAAGGAGGCTGTAGTGCCCTGCCGGCAGGGGGCGCTAGCGGGCCAGGGGCGGACAGAGACAGAGTGGCGGGATGGGTTGATGCAGCAGAGCTGTCAGCGGCATTGCGTTGCAGCCGGTCCTCAGATGACTACTCAAAATCCCGCCTAGAGGAGCGCTTCTCCCTCACCAGCTACAGCGAGAGTGGCTTCAGGACTCCCCTGTGCAGGATCTGCTTCCAGGGACCAGAACAGGTATGTGACCCAGTCATCATGAAGACACTTGTGTCACACTGAGCATGAATTCCCAAAGCAGTCTGTCATCATTCACTGCCATAGCAGTGCTGCCATTGTACTCAGCTGTAAATGTATCTGACCGTCACACCAACGATGACCGTGTGCTTGAGTTCTTGGCTATTCTGAATGTGAACGTATGGATCACAGACTTGTTTCCAGAGTAAGTAAGTAAGTCTTTGTTTATATAGCACTTTTCATACAAGAATTGCAGCTCAAAGTGCTTTACATAAAATCAACAAAAACAATAATACAAGTGTTGATCTAAAACATATAACAAACCAAACTAGCCGCACTCTATCTGCGGTCTCTCGAATCCGTCTTAGATCCGAGCTGCCACTTGCAGTTTCTAATACACAAACATGACAAGGGGGTAGACAGGACGGGAAGAGAAGGTTAGCAGGCGAAGGCGTTGGATGGGGGGGTGTGTGCATATCTGTAATATGTGAAAGTTAGTGTGTGAGTAGGCCTGGGTTGTCGCCATCGCCTAGGCCACAATCAGACAGTTCGCAGATTGTATTGCCATGGAGACAGCCTTGATCAGGTCCCAGACAGAGACAGCAATCCTCAGGTGTCTGTTGGAAGGGGGTAGGGAATGCAAGAGAAGTCTCTCTGCAGCGCTCTTCAGGGGAGTTGTTGTTCCAGCAACGGCCTTGGCCAAGGCCTGTGCTGGTTAGGGTGCCGAAAGCAGATAAGATTGAGGTTGTTTGGTTGAGTAGCCGCATTCCAATTTGCACGTCTACTCCTTTTTCCACCGGTCTCCGAGTCGGTCCAAAGAGTAGCTCTTCTACTCTGGTCCTCAGTGAGACACCCTCTGCATCATGGGTCCCTCAGTGAAGCGTGACAAGGCCCCTACTCCAGGGGGAGGATGATGAACTACCTCTCAATCATCCTCTTGGCTGATTCACAAAACAAATATGATATTAGCAAAACACTGATTGTGAATACGGTCCAAGTAGAACCAATTACATGCATGAGAAATCAAATAATGTCTCTCACTCTGCTGCCCGGAAAACACTGCCTGAAACAGAGCAAATTAACAACAAAAGTAGATGTTTAGAGTCTCACTCTCAACCATGGATTCCTCTACCTCTCCCTGAGGGATAATTTTGATAAATGTATCACACTTTACTGATCAACTGGAACATCAAAGATGCAAATTCAAGAAGATAGTAATGATGAAGGAAATTTGGCCTTCATCAAACTCTAGTTATCCCCTTTCCTAATTTACATTCTAATCACAGTGCCTTCTCTCATCTCCTTTTTATTTTAACTGTTATATCCTATCACATACTCAGTTCACAGTATCATCCCACCACTGGGTCCCACTTTTACATGGCTGCTGCCAGGGGATCTAGTTATTAGATTGTAAAACAAAGCTTCAGATCTTCCTAGTTATTTCAGTAGCTCACAACAAGACAGCTACTATGATGCCAGCCAAACACAAATGCCCTGGAGAAATGTCTGATCTCCTATGGTCTCTCTTGCACAAATTGTCCTGAATTCTCTCCCCCAGACTTGTACAGCTACTCAATATAGTATTTGATGTTGTGCCATCTTTTAATTAGGTTCAAGTCCTTATCTCTCAATATCCTTCCTGATCCTTTATGGTGCTTTGTCTGCTGGACAGGGTCCAGGTATGGATCTGCTGAAGGGAGACAGCATGGAACAGTGATCCGTCCCATCGGGGAGATGAGTGGACACCGTGTGGCTGTGTGATATGGGAACGAGGGACATTAGTTATCCTCTGTTCTTGGTTAGCCCCTGGGATGTCACTTACATCAAGGCAGGCGCTATCTCATGCGACAGAGCCACCTCCAAACAGCCCCTGCCTTGCAGCAAAGATAGGCACAATATTGTGTTACCATGAAGACAAGGGAGTGGGGGAATAGATTCCGTGCCAGTTAAGGTCCACTCCAAAACTTGCTAAACATTTCAAGCAACAATGGTGAATACAAATGGGCCTGACTGAGTTCAGTCAATTGCTGAGATTAATAACACTGAGGCTTTTGAAAGTAAATGAGGTGCATTTGATTTGCTTCACAGTTACCACTTGATCCATTGATTTTATATGCAGTGAGAGAGACAAATGCGCTCGAGGTGAGGTGAAACAATTACACTTTACTCTATTTGCACAAAGCATTTTTCAAATTTTTACAATAATTCCAGCAGTGAGTTATCATGCCTATACAAGTGTGTGTCCTCGAGTCTTTTATCCCTGATCACTGAATTCCTTTTCTCTGTACCCAGGTCAATTTATTCAACCACAACTGTTCACCCATTGTAGCCCCAGAGCCAGAGTTGGCGTGATAACACTGATCCCACAGTAAATAACCAGAGACTGAACCAATATGAGACAAAATGGTACTTTGTATCCCACAAGGGTGCATCCTATAATGAATAAATAACAGTTCATCTTCCCTGAGATGGCAGAGCTCTCTGAATGGGTAGATAGTTACCTTGAAGCCTTTTTCACACACACCCATTCAGACTGACTGTTCAGTACAAGATGGGGAAGACGCAAGGAGAGGATTGATTCTGTTGAAGGCCACACTTAAGGTGATTCACGTTCACTGCTCGCACTGACCTTTGTTTTATTCAAGAGTGCGCTCTTCAATTTAACCTCGCTGGGGCCTTTTCATTCATAATTTCACATTATAATTTTTCCCGCCATATTTCTCCCATATCATACATATGGGGGATGGTTTCTGGGTGGGGGAGGTGGGTGGTGGTGTCTGAATACAAAATCCAATGACCTTGAAGTATGCTAGCGAAAGTCAAAAAGCCTTAAAATGTTTCCATGTTTGGGGTGGCTTAAACATGACAAGTTTTTCTTCAACTGTCCTTAGTGTTGCTGCTTGTTGCCCTTCAGGGGGCAAATTCTTTCAGAATGCCTTTCTTCCTGAAGCTTACATTTACATTTACATTTATTCATTTTAGCTCCATTTTAAGGATGTATGGCTCCTGCTTGCATAGACTAGAAGCCAGCTTTGTGTCCCAAATCATAGCACAGATAAAGGCCTTGTACACTTCATTTGTCAGAGGGACAATAAGAGCCCTGGAGGATCTCTCTTTCTATCTTCCTCTCTCTCCCCCTCTCCCTCTCTCTCTACATCTCTACATATTTCTCTCTTACTCTCTTTAGGGCCCTGCAGCACTGAATTGCTTTGTTTGCCTCCCATGTGCAGTTTCCTCAGCCATCATTATCAAAAGACCAGTTATGTAAAAGGGCTTGTGTTCTCTGTTTCCAGGAGGAAGAGGGCACACTGTGAGGTTGTCTGGGAGTATTTGAGGGTTGTAGAAACATGACTGTAGTGAGCAAGTGCAGAATTAAATAACTAAACTAAAAAGTACACTGAAGTAATTAACTACGGTGGACTTTTTGGTTCAGTGGTGGATGTGTGTGTGGTTGGCGCTGTCACTGTTGTTACCAGACTCCATTGCTCACCCTCCACCCTGCTTCAGTCGGGGTGTGGAGGCCAGGTTGTGCTCTTGGCTGTGATGGCTCTTCCACAGAGAGCAGCCCAGTCCCTCTGGACAGGCCAGAGTCCTGCTGGCACCCATGCCAACACACTCCCACCAAGGCCATCTGTGGACGGGCCTTTTCTGCTCCATCTCTCCCCTAGCTTCCTCCCCCTGCTCTGAGACCAAGGTGCCGCTCCTTCTGTCAGGGATGTTGGGAAGAAGAAGGGGAGGGAGGGAGGGAGAGGGTTGGTGATGGGAGGGTGTGTAGGGTAGGAGAGAGAAGGGAGGTGAGAGGAGGGTTGGGAGGGATGAGGGTGTGAGGAGAGTGGGGTTGATCTGATTGGGAGAGAGGAGGGTGGGGGTGATGAAAGAGGAGGGTGGGGGCAATGAGGGTGGGAGGGAGGCGGGTGGAGGAGAGGTTGGATGGAGTAGTAAAAGGAGAGAGGCTTCAGTTGGAATCCTCAGGCTTCTCTGTGCTTTGGGTTCTTCCCACAGTCCCCCACCAGAGTCTAGCCTGCGTGAGTCAGTGTGATAGAGGAGAGTTTAGCCCACCCTAACTTGATCACAGTGCAGGGATGAATCAGCATTACTTCTTCTTCTTGTTCACTCAGATCACACTCAGCTCCCCCAGACGTACATCAGGGACGTGGGGTGTGCTTTTTGATAGAAGCTCCTTCAGTAAAAACAATATTTGCGCATTGATGTGCAGCATCATGTTATACAATATGTCTGAATGAACAGAACATTTGTACAATAGTAAGGGGAACTGTGTGTGTGTGTTTGTTTACCAAAGGAAATTAATAAGCATTGCATGGGATTGCAAACCTATTGTTGTACATACCCTGTTCCTGTCTGTTCTAACATCTGTTTGTTTCATGGGAAAGCCCTTTGTTTTAAAGTACAAGACTTACGGTTCAGAAAAGTTATACATGCAACTCGTTTGAGTAACCCTTACACCTGGCTTGGAATGGAACAGAAAGCTCAATAAACCACATTTCCAGTCCAGTATGTAAGGGACTTAAATATAAAGGATGATGAATATCTCATATACCAAAAGGAAATCTGAAATTGCTCTGACCATGGCCTTAAAAGTAACCAAGTCAAGTTGACCAGTTTAAGATTTGATAAAGTAGTGCACAGAGCCCGTGATGCAGTGATTAAGATGTCAGGGAAACACATAAATACAGATTCCTTGAACTTGTAGTTGTTCAACCTCCACATCTAGGCTATTCTAGTCAAATTTCCAATGCTGTGGTAGCCTACATTCATGCAAATAATTATGTATTCTTCATTTGTCTCCTGTTTCCTACGTTATAAATTGCTTATGTTGATCAAAATGTACTATATTGGTACTCTGTTAAATTGTCTTACCAGCACAAACATTTAAACATTTAGTTCATAACAGAAGTCATTACATGCACAATGGTTGATCCAGTTGTCATAATTGTAGGCCTAATTCGCCATACAGCACTTATACATTTGCAATATGCTGACAGTTTTGACATCAGTAAACACATTCATTTATGTAACAAAATGTACTGATCTATACTGAAAGTATATCCACTTTACATTGTTGTTCTGTTAGCTAGCCAGCCCCTTTCAAAGCAGCTGAATATCGGTTGTAAAAGCTTCTAAATAGCTAAACTGAATTTCCTTATTTTCCTTACTACGCTTATTTCATTTCATTGCGAACATAGCTGGTGTGAATCGGTGAAACTCACTCCTGAAGTATTTAGCAGGCCACCCACGTCAATGAAGAGCTAGCTTTTCATTGGCTCAAAGTGCTTTTTTTAAAGCACTTTGAGCTGCAATTCTTGTATGAAAAGTGCATATAAATAAAGTCTTACTTACATACTTTACTTACTTTCGTTGGCGTAACTGGTAGTGGTGGCGCTTGGGAAGTAAGAGATGGCGGGTTCGATTCATGGTGATGGATGAACACGGGCCTGCAAAAGCTTGCAAGACCACGTCCGTTGCATACAATGGTGACATCAGACACAACGCATGAGGAGTACCAACAATTTATCTACACGAATGCTTTTGTTAATTGCATTAGTTCAATCACGGTACTGCAGTCCTTTGGATTATAAAAGGGACACCTGCAAAATATGTGCCGGTTCTGGAGATACTCATAGGAAACTCGCTGAAGATCAGAGGACCAATCAGGGTGAAGGGGCTAGGACGCAAAGAGAGCAAGCCAAACTGGTGGCAAATTATTAAAAAATATATTTTTTTTTATTTTATGTCGAAATGCTTATCCAAACAATGTCAATCGCAGCACTGCACTCTGTTGGATTATAAAGAGGACACATGCAGGATAGGACATTTGCAGAGTGCCCGTTTCTTGATCATCTGAAACTAAACCTATTCTAATTTGCACACACACAGACACAGATTCCTGGCATTATTAAAGAGATAACTGACTTGTTGTACTCCTGTAGGGGGAGCTACTGAGCCCGTGTCGCTGCAGTGGGTCAGTCCGCTGCACCCACCAGCCCTGCCTCATCAAGTGGATTAGTGAGCGGGGCTCCTGGGCCTGTGAGCTCTGCTACTACAAGTACCAGGTCATCGCCATCAGCACCAAGAACCCGCTACAGGTGAGTCATCACCAGACCCATGTAATCTACGTTTTACAAATCCTGTCAAGCAGCTTAGTAATCAAGTACTTCCTGTCCATTGGTGCCCTTGATTTGCTTCACACGCTGCAATGAAACCAAGTTGATTAGCCTCATAAGTGTAGGCTGTGTGTTATACCAAATGCACCGATATTAGCTTTAAATAGTTTCATGCAGATGTGTTTAATGGTTTGTCACCACTGCTGGACCACAATAAGCTCAAAGTGACTTAAAGAGCCCCACACTCGTTTGTGAACTGACAGCTAAAGTATCTTGTTCAGGTTACAGTCTCATGCCTTCATATTATACTCTTTGCAAGTAAATCAGGTTGCATAATGAGCATTACATCAAACAGCACTTAAAAAAATACAAAATAGACAAGGTCTAAACCACAAGCGTCTTGATTTTGTGCTTGTTATCCATGCAGTGGCAGGCCATCTCCCTGACGGTGATTGAGAAGGTCCAGATTGCGGCAGCAATCTTGGGCTCCTTGTTCCTGATGGCCAGCATCTCCTGGCTAGTGTGGTCCTCCTTCAGCCCCTCGGCCCGCTGGCAGCGTCAGGACCTGCTGTTCCAGATCTGCTACGGCATGTACGGCTTCATGGACGTGGTCTGCATCGGTATGACCAGACTACACCACTACATGTCAGCACGTCACATTTCAGTGTAGTTGTTTTCAATAATAATGAGTAATGTATTCTTTTAGCAGTTTTTTTTTCAAAAGGGGGGGATTTTAACCTGTGATCTCTTGATCTCCAGTCAAATGCTCTACAATTGAGCTATGCCTTCTATCCAAAACTGACATGAAGCGGGCGACCAAGCCCACAATACTCACAGAGATACAGGTGTGAAAGGGAGTGAATGAGTTTTTAACCCATTACACCACCACTTCCTTGGCCTGAGCGGGATTGAACTCATGATACTGTGCTCTCGAGACACATTACAAGAATACTGCCTCATCACAGTTAGCCAACCAGCAGCTGGCCTACATGAGGGATGGTCCCCAATTGGGTGGGCTCCAGTCTCAGGGTTCTTCTATGAGCTTCTCCTCACAGCCTGTTGTGGGACGGGGCTGTCGGTGCTGTCAGCAGGTAAGCGGGTGTTACTCCCAGAGAGTGTGACAGCGTCTCTCGGTGAAAACACACAGACACTGCCGGCAGATGCTTCTAAAGGGAAAGCAAAGGGATGAAAAGAGATGATTGTCTCCGGTTGGGAACGTGGGGATTGTCTGTGGAGTCATTAACTGTACTCTTTACAGAGATTAACTTGTCACCTGGCAGACATTCAGGAGGAAAGAGCTGACTGTTCCCTTATCAGGAGACATAGACAAACAGGGCGCTCGAGGCTTACTTCTTATCAACTCTGTAAATGGAGAGAGAGGTTTCATAAACAAGCAGCTTTCTCTCCCCAGATGACTCGCCACTTCCTCCATTTTCTCTCTTTGTTATGATCAGCCAGACAAAACGACCAAAAATATCAGAAATTATTTAGCAAGAAACTGGATGAACATTCCACCTGAGCACACATGCAACAAGAAAAGGGTATTTTATAAGATATTGTATAACTATTTGGCAACACAGGTTACATAAACTACCCTGTCCCTACATAGCAATACCTATAGTAATGACATTGTAGTCACATATTGAAGTGCTTGTTACGATTTAACTGTGCAAGTTATTACACAAGTGAAACTTGGTATGGGGGATGGGTTAACATTGATCTTGTGTTTGTGACACAACCTTCAACTGCCCCTTTATAACATCCACTTACCCCTCATACTCCTCCCCCATACTGTGCCTTCTTACCCTTTCCTTATGGCCTATACTGCTCAATACAATTTGCTGTTACTATAGGTTTACCAGATTACATGTTAATTAGTGTTGCCTTATTAGTAAGTGATGCCGAATAACTTATACACAACAGAAGATGCTAGGAATATATTAAGCACAGTGTTTCCCAGTGACCCACTGTGAAACAAACTCCCAGTGCAATCAAAGCAGCATCTTTCTGATTGATTTCAATTTTCTAGCATTCTGAGTCCAATGAGGTTGAATCAATAAGCAATTTTATCCTGAGGATAACGTATTATAGGGAAAAAAACATGTAGCAAATATTTCATCTCTGGACTAAAATTGGTTAAAATCTATTGACCGAAATGTTACACAAGCTACTGTACACCACATAAATGCTGTATTTTGAGATCAAATAAACCAAACTGGCTGTGACCTACAGTTTAGTTCTGTAGGATTCTCTGTTCCAGTAGAGACAGTAAAAATTGAACAGAGATGTTTGGTGAAAGCTTGCATCCTATGACATGCTGTTGTGGTGGGCAGATAACCTAGGGTTGCAACCCATTCCCACACAGAAGAATGAAGGTGAATTACAGTCATTTGCATTATAAAACAGAAGTATTTTCCAGGAGGCCTGAAGGGGCTTTTTCTAATAGATGTGCTTCTCTCCCCAGCGTTGATCGTCCACGAGGGACCATCTGTGTTCCGCATCTTTAATCGCTGGCAGGCCGTCAACCAACAGTGGAAGGTTCTGAACTATGACAAGTCTATGGACAGCGAGGACCTGAAGGCAGCCGCCACTGACAGCACTGTGTCCCATCCCAGCCAGGGTCAGCAGGCTGGGCTTGCGGTGTCCACCTCCACCTCTTCCTTGATGGGACCAGCCCCAGCCGCCCAGGCCTCCTCCCCTGCACCCCCCACAGGCTCTGGACCCGCTCTGCCCCCCCAGGCTGACCAGGACAATGGGACTGCAGCACTTGACCAACACTGTCCGTACAACATCCTCCACCTCCTCAGCCACCTGAGGCAGTCTGAGGCCCGCAGCCAGCCTAACAATGGCACCCGGGAGTTGGTCATGAGAGTAACTACAGTCTGAGGATTTATTTGATGCCTTATTGTGTATAGGTGTGGGGGATTTTTAAACCGATATGGGAATAAAGGCCTTGCCTTGATTGTTTCAAATGTATCTTTGATGACCTAATAGGGATCAAATAATAATGAGTTGATTTCAAAAATCAATAAATTATTTGGAAAAGTCATTGTTTTTGTTGTTGTTTTTTTTACATTTAAATATCAGTTTTCCTTTAACTTGGAAGCCAATACAGAACTGATGTTTGGAACTTGTGTTTGGCTGAAGGTTTCATGTCCTTGAAGGATGAAGGTTTTGTGAAAGGCAATTGCAGGAATTATATAATTGTACATAATTGCATGATTCCGTAGTGTGGCACAATCCCTAGTTAGACACTGTCTGTTAAATTGTCTGACCTCTATATGAATGTAGATGATGACACACTTCTTTGGCAGAGCCCCTCAGGTCCAACAAGGCTGGTTTGCACGTGTGTAAGTGTCATTAACCCTGTTCCTATCAGTGGACATTGGACATGATCACCAAAAATCTTTATTTTCATAAAGCCATTTTAAAAATCTCTCGATTGTTAATCTGAGTAACTACTTGGGCTAAATTCCTAGGTGTTGATCATCTAAGTAAGGGAAAATCTTGCCCGGGGTGCCAAATATGCTAGGACCGCCACTGGTTGTTGAACATGATACCGTTGCCTATCTAGAGAGAGCTCGGTGAAATTCAGTTCAATAATTCCGACTATGAAGTGCTGATATCGATGGGAATCACGGTACTTTACAATAACAGCTTGTAAGAAGGTTGTTGGGAGTTCACCGTGAATTAATTTACCTCGGCTCTTCTCTCTCGCTGTCTCTCTGAATCAACCGCTTCTCTCGGAAAAGGCTTTGATATGCCAAAATCAAGGGTAGCGGAAAACTGTTCCAAGATAAATGAACACCTTACGAACGAATTCATACTCACTATATTTTCTATTTGAAGTGTGAATTTGCAGTAGCCTATGCTTCAATGATGCCAGTGTCAGTGATACATTGGATTCTTATGTGAAGAGTGAAACAAAACCCTATCCCTTTTTAGAGTTTGCGGCATAGCCCAGTATTGAAATGAAAAACAGTGCTGTAGCCTTTGTAGCCTATAGGGCAGGCCTACAGTTTATTGTTCAAAGATTATGTTAGGCTACTCTAGTTTTGTTGTTGGAGACTTATTGATCTTGTATTCGTTTTTACAGAAACAGATCTTAAAGTTTTAAATTATCAACATTCCGTCGACATTTGGTGAGCTGAAGATTTTCACTCTTAAAGGTCATGGTCTGATGGTGGCTTGAAGACGGAGCGCGAAACTTAAATGAACAGGGCCTATAGCGCAGTCGGTTCACTTTGCTACTTTTTATTCTTTGTTCTGAAAATTGAATAAGTTGTTTGTGAGAGTTTTACTGCCTCTGATTGAAGATGCTTCTTCAATCACACAGTACCGAGGTAATCTGGACGAGATGCTCTCTTGGATATTGCAATAATGTTGCGCTTTGATGGGACTCCAGACCATGGTTTGTCCATTTGTCCAAACAAAACATTGGATATGAAAAAAAGATGAATGAAAGTATAGGGGGAAAGATGACAAATTATACCCCTTTACTCCCTTTTTTTGCAGCCTGCATTTCCCCCTAGTGGTTTATATGAGGAGACTAAAATACAAATCATGTCTGATAGAAACAGGCAGTGGCGTTTTTATATGTAAAATATTGGTGGGGCACAAACCATTTCGAAATATAGGATACATACCATAAAAGCTACAAAACTCCCTCTTGCTACTGATGTGTTTATTTAACACATCAACAAACAGCGTGGCTCCACAAAACACTTTTAACGACAGAGCGGCTTGCTTCTACCAGGTGTTGTAGTAGCCTACACTTGAGAGACCTTCTTGTGTAATTGCTCTCCTTCTCTCACACACACATGTAAAATTACCACTGTCACATTTGGAAAACCTAAATTAGGAATGCAACCAAGCTCAGAACCAATTTGCCTACAGGGCCATACCTGAACAGCAATGAGCTCAACACCACTGACGGCCCCAACAAAGCGGAAATGTTTTGACTAAAGGTTCAACAAACACTAAAATAACAAAAAACTGAATTTTCTGTCTATTAGTTGATGTGTCAGGCTTCACAGGGTTAAGCATCTGGGGGCTTGTTTCAATAACTATATGGGGCCCTACCCACATAAAACATAATAAAGCAGAAAGCGCAAGGATTCCTGTTGGTTTGCATCAATGGTTTATTATTTAATTATGTGCACTTTCATCTTCATGAACAGGCAACTAAACATAGAAATAATCCAACCTTATTTGATTAAAACGATATACATACAGCGTTTTATGTTGGAATAAGCCTCGCCCTTTCGGTAACTTCACTGCTTAGCTAATTGATTAGCGCAGTATATTTTCAGCTGTCTGGGCTGACTCAAACATCCCCTCAACTTGAATTATTTAACAAAAGCAAAGAAGAAAAAGTGTCTGACTGACACTGAACCGAACTTAGACTACTGGTATCATAAAATAACAATGATGGGCTCCGCGTTTCAGCACGGTGGACATGCAGGTCACCGGGCGCAGGGTTAGAGCTAGCTCTACAGATACTGGACCAAAGAAAGAGGTCACTTTTGGTAGACTGAATAAGCTTTTCTTTTGTTGTCCGATATGTTCAGCACCACTGGCATATGTACGTTTCATTTCTTTTCCTGCTCAAACTAACATTTTAACCTTCAGATCGCTTAAACCGGTCACGGGGGTGGTAAACGTCGCCATGGTAACCGCAAGTTCGACCAATCAGAGATATCAGTGTTGTTTTGCTTAGGATTTTGGGTAGTGTAGTATTTCAACAGAAGATAGCAAAAAAGGACTACTCGCTCTTCTTCTTGCCGACTAATGTTGGCGCCAGACAGACAGACAGCCAATCAGGTATGAAATACAAGATGACGCTGTGGTGGGGCTACCGGCTCTCTGCCCCACTTGGCATCATCGTGTGATCTACATTGATGGATTAGAATTCTGAGCATGCGTATTAATACTTTCCCACGTCCAATGTACATTGCATTGTGAGAGAGGGGCTAGTATGGAGGACCAAACCTGCCATATTTACAAATGAATGAATGAATAAATAAATGTCCATATCCATGCATTTAGACAGAAATAAACGAATATATGTATTAATTAATGCACAATTGTCAATCAATAGTTACATATATTTTACATTTATGTATGTATTCATTTATTTATTCATTTATTTATTCATTTATTCATTTATTGATTGATTTATTCATTCATTTATTCCTTTATTTATTAATTAATTAATTAATTGTTCCCAATATGATAATGAGAGGAGGCCAGTAGTCGTGGAAACTGACGTTCAGACATTGCAATCAATCCAGAGCCATAGATTCAATCTAGCTAATGCCTGGGACACACTGGCTGCGAAGCGCCCTGAAGCGCCACAATCTGCTACGAATGACGCGATGCTGTTCACACTAAACGCGCATTTCTCCACGCCGGTCACAAAGCCTTTCACCTTCTCTGAGCTTTCCTTTTATACATGTAAAGCTGACATTGTACATAAACATGGCATAGGCTACAGGCTAATTAGGCAACTTGTTGCTCCAACAACCGTCGCAACAGCATCCCATTCCCAACATAACAATGTTTGGCTTTTGTTGCCGTAGTCTTTGTAAAATACGTGCTGTGGGGCATACAACTCCATGTAGGACTAAGCTACATTTCATCTTCGATGATTAACTTTGTGTCGTCAATCTTCACAAATTTCTCTTCTGCTTGATTGGGGGCTATGACAGATCGTCTATCTCGCTCTTACACACAGGACAAAAATGTTGGTTAGTGAAGTTGGGTGTTAAGTGACAGCCCACAACTAACGTAGTCAATTCTTTATAACATGTTTGTTTATCCAAATATCATATGGTGAATTAAATCTTTGTTTTCAACAAGGTCGGCCAGCCTGGCCATGTAGGCTATGTTGTCCATAAAAACGATATCCGCTTCGCAGCCAGTGTGTCCCAGGCGTTAGCTAGATTGAATCTATGGCTCTGGATTGATTGCAATGTCTGAACGTCAGTTTCCACGCCTACTGGCCTCCTCTCATTATCATATTGGGAACAATGAATGAATGAATGAATGAATAAATTAATACATGAATAGATGAATGAATAAATTGTGCATTAATTAATACATATATTCGTTTATTTCTGTCTAAATGCATGGTTGTGGACATTTATTTATTTATTCATTAATTTGTAAATATGGCAGGTTTGGTCCTCCATAGTCTAGCCCCACCACGCTCTTCTTTTTGCCGACTAATGTTGGCGCCAGAAAGAAAGACAGCCAATCAGGTCTGAAATACGAAATGACGCTGTGGTGGGGCAACCGGCTCTCAGCCCCACTTGGCATCAAATTTGTGTGATCCACATTACATTACATTACATTCTGAGCATGCATATTAATACTTTTCCTCGTCCAATGTACATTGCATTGTGAGAGAGGGGCCAGCCCCACCAGAGCCCCATCTTCACGATTAGCCTCTGCTAACTCGAATCGGCAGAACGCAGTCTGAAGCAGCAACGCAGGGACCAATGAACAGGAAATAAAATCCTAACACAAACGAATGAAACGAAACAATTTAGGAAGATGCTATATTCATAGATAATAAATGATTCGAAGTAAACGAAACAAATAAAAAATAACATAATTGTGTTGCAGTTCTTTCTGTTGATAACAGGTGGGGCACTGCACCTGCCCCTAATGACCAGTCGCCACTGGAAACAGGTATAGACTACTTTAATCCCTCTATATGGTTCCCAGCTCTGGTCAACAAAAATAAATCCCTAAAGTTAAACACATTCACTTTCAAATCATGCAACGACCTTCAAACTACTTATATTAGCCTACTGAGATGACCACCGTGTGTTCGCAATGATGGGCTGAATCCAGTGAAGCTTCTTCCATCATCTGTCTAATGTTCTAGGCCTACAACTCCTCTATTCCAAAAGGTGCACCTGTCAGAGGCGATGGAAGTTAAATGAGGCGAATGGGCTGGATGACCTCGGAGGTGACACTACAGTAGAGGAGCAGGAGGACGACAACGATACATACAATATCAGTCCTTGACTGATTAAAAACCGTGAATGAAGCCAGAGAGGTTAAATAAGAGACAGACAAGTCATTTGAAATGATTTACATGCACCGGGAACAGTGTCTCTCAGTAAACACAAAACGTGAGGAACAAGACCAATCAAATACTTTGTGAGATGATTCATGAGCCATCATGTTTCAACTATAGGTGTTTCATCAGTACACGTTTCTAGTCTGATGTGTGTAGAATATATTGTCCGAGAATTATACATACAATATTTAGACATTACCAGACACACAGGCATTAGTATCGTGGGGCACCACCACGGGCTACAGAGAAAGGAGAGTCTAACGCTTCCATGTAGGGATGTAAACAAAGACCATGGCTGCAAGGTTATGTGAGGCATTCGTCTGCACAAAGTTTATCTCCCTTCTGCTTCTCGGTGTACACTAGCGGTGTATACTTAGCGGTCTGAGGCAGCGGTGACAGACAACAGCTGCGGGCTGAGGAAATACTTCAAAAGTCTCTATAGGTCAAGATCCGCCGAGGAGTAAAACTCTATCTATCTGAGTTTACTCCAAAAGTTCGTTTTTGGCTTCAGACTGACTTAATTCCAACGAAATTCTGAAGAATTTCGCTTTATCTCCACGGCTGCGCAGATCCTGTGGTAAACGCCATATGAACAGGGCTTCAGATCTTTGTCGCAGGGTATAAAATTGTTCCGTCAATTCGCAGATATTATGCTGTTTATCCCGTGATTTTTGGAAATTCTAAATTACATTTCAGGTTGCAGACAGGAGAGTTGCGGTTCTCATTCTTTTGGTAAGTAAACCTTTTCATAACTAATACTGAATTTACCCTCTGCCACATTTCAGAAGAAAACATTTAACACATTAAATACACAATATATTACGGGTTAAGTCCTCAAATTATTTTATGGACAATAGCTACAAAGATAGTAGTAATTTTTATCACCTAAGGTAGATCAATTGTGTTTGTAGCCTATAGGCCAACACTCTGGTCTAGTATATGTTTTATACAATTTATTGCACAATATAGGCCTATATATGTAGCCTACAGTACAATACATACATCACAAATGGCTAGTAGAGATTCCACTCTGTAATCTTCCCAAATAAACATTTTGAATCCTACATGGAGAGATGCCTTCTGTGAACACATTTGTTTGACAGCTATTTCCTGCTAGCCCAGAGAACATGAGAACATTTTCAGCACCCCCTCCCAATAACATTCCTCTGTCCTTAGGGCTGAGAAAATGGACTTGAGATCAGGTGTTATCTTTCTATGCACCCTGCAAGCAGCCCTTCTTCAGATTCTAACCCCACGAGGACCACGCCCGTTCCCGCCAAATCCAGGCACTGGACCACAAACCCCGGTTGGGGACAATGAGTTGCTAAATCCAACACCAGAACCGATTGTCCCGACTGACGGTCCACGTCCCCCATATCTCGGTTGTGATGGTAAATTCAGGCCTTGGTCTAATCCTTGTCTATGGATTGAATCAATTGGATTGGTCAATTAATTATTATATTTCTTGCACAATGCTTGTCTGTTAAATGCACATTTTCATCTGATTCCTGTAAAAGTCATTTACTTTGACAATCATTAATTATCAGAAAGCAAAGCAATGCAAGTTAGCCATAAATGTGTGTACACATGTACGTCATCATCCATTCCAAATAAGTTCATTGTTTGTCATTACTGTCTAATTTCAGAAACAATTGATTGTCCCATCCACTTGTATTTCACCATCGACACCTCGGAAACTATCGCCTTGCAGGAGTCTTATCCTGGCTCTCTAGTGGTGTGGGTCAAGGAGTTCACCAAGACTTTTGCTGAGAGGCTGGAGGATGAGGAGTACAGCAACAATGTCCACCTCTCCTGGTCTCTGGGTGGCCTACACTACTCCCAGAGCCAGGTAGTGTTCAGCCCCATCACCACCAAGGAGAACTTCATCAGGCACCTGAGTGGGATTGTGTATCTGGGAAAGGGCACCTACACCGACTGTGCCCTCACCAACATGACCCACCAGATGATGCGGCACACCGCTGGAAGGAAGGCTGCGCTCTTCTCTGTGGTTATCACGGATGGTCATGTGACAGGAAGTCCCTGCGGAGGCATGAGGAAGTCGTCAGAGGCGGCCAGAGATCGGGGGATCCAGGTGTTCACCGTGGCTGCTTCCAGAGAGTTGGAGGAGTCTGGCCTGCTGGAGATAGCCAGCTCCCCTGCTGGGGTCTACCGGAGTGACTACATGGCTGTGACCATTGTTGATAGGAGACCCAAAATAATGACCTCTTCCATCGATCGAATCATAAAAGCTATGGTGATTATCTTCAGTTGTGGACTGTCTTTAAACATTCAAGAATGCCTGCAAGAAATACAATGCCTCAGAAATGTGTGCTTACATTGCATGTAACTATGTTTTGTAAATTGTTTCTCTTTTCAGAAATACCAAGCCTATTTACAGGTAAATCATCTCTCTCTCTCTCTCTCTCTCTCTCTCTCTCTCTCTCTCTCTCTCTCTCTCTCTCTCTCTCTCAGGGGCTTTATGTGTTTTTCTAGCCTCCACTTTAACGTAAATCCTAGCGTACACAACTACAAATCTAATGTTTCTGATCTTGCAGTGTTATAAACCTCAGTGTCTGGAGACTCCAGGACCTCCTGGTCCAAAAGGAGACAGAGGTGTTAAGGTGAGGACTTACAGGAATATCCCATTTGAAAAACTTTGTTTTATTAAGGTTTAATAAAATCTCCAACATGTTTGAATTATATAATTTCCTTTTCAGGGAGCAAAAGGAGAAAGTGGTGATCATGGTCCGAAGGGTGAAAAGGGTCAGCAGGTAAGATCTCCTTGGTGTGTCAGACATCATGATCAAGGTAGGCCAATATTAGCTTGTGTATTTTCCTATTTGTTATTTCACCCATTAATGCCTTTCCTGTTTGCAAACACAAGTCCCTGGATTTGTGGTTATTATTTTGCCTTTTCTTTCAATCAGACAAGCTATGACCTAGATTGAATATTGAAAAATTTCTTCAATCAAAAACTGTTTCGTATGTTAATTTTTATTATTGTAGGAACCATTAGCTGTGTCTGTAGTTATGTCAATTTATCATTTGTAGCATATCAAGTTTACCATTGGGTGGCAGTGTAGGCAGTGTAGTTTTGTTATTAGTGACATCTATGTGCACACTGCACAGGTGCAACTGAACAGGGCTAATTAAGGAAAGGTGACGAACATGGTTTTTACTGCACGCTCTCGTGGACCATACATGTACTTTTGCTGTACCAGAATCTTCCTTAACGAGAACCTCACGCAACAGTGAATAAATACAGTTTGGACCTTTAATTATTAAAGCTGGTCAATGATTTCTCCCACACCCAGCCGTGGCTTATTGCTGGATAGGATGGTTGCTATTATTTTCATTTATTATAGTATTTGACTTAAAGTGCACAACACTATATATAAACATGTTCTCTTTGCTTTTATTCTAGAGAATTGTGGTTGATATTTTGATTGCTTCTCATAACAGGGAGACTCTGGTATCGAAGGTCCCATAGGAAATCCAGGAACGAAGGTTTGTTAGCTGAAACAAATCGATCATCCCTTTATCAAGAGATTTCTCATTAAAATTAGATATTAACTTTGAAATACTGTTCTTTGATTTAGGGGGAGATTGGTCTAAATGGGGACAAGGTAAGTTAATGCTATTTAGTTAAGTAATTTTATTTCCACTTAAAGTAAATATGATTTATATCTGAATATGACTGAATATGTTTTGTTTTTTACTTCACAGGGTGAAAAAGGTCTATATGGACAGAAGGTATTTGTGGGTGTTTTCTACTGCATGTGTGTGCCTGTGGTTATACTGCATGTGTGTGCCACAGTTTGTTGTTAGATTGCTACAGTAGGTAAAGATATTGAACTTATTAACATTGAATGTGTCCTCCGTAATTAGGGCATTTCAGGATTCCCTGGTAGGAATGGAACAGATGGACAGAAGGTGAGTCCAGCCTTGCAGTCAGTCAAATTTTTATATAAAAAAATATTATGTAATTTTCACAGTAAACACTGTATTTAAATTATTTTAACCTTATAACCTGCCATTTTGTGTGTGTATATGTGATGTCTCAGGGTAAAATGGGTCGCATTGGAGCTCCTGGTTGCAAAGGAGACCCGGGAGACCAGGTGAGAGAGGTCTGGCTGACCTCAGAGGTGCCCTGTGGGACTAGGTCAAGGAAAATGTTGAAATTGAAACTGCACGTGTCCTTTCCCCCCTCTGACTGTCTTGTTGGCAGGGTCCAGATGGCTACCCAGGAGAGGTGGGGGAAAGCGGACCACCTGGAGCCGGCGGAGAACAGGTTTGCACCTGGCACCACCCACACTCACCGTCCACCTCCATCAGGCTTCACATACATACATATATAATTCCGTCCATCCATCTTTCCAGAATAAATTGTTCTTTTGTTTGGAATTCTTGTTTATTGTTGTTTCGGGTTCAGCCACGTTGGAATGTGAGATGGAATGGCTTCTCATGACTGATTACTAATGATGATGACTTGATTGATATCCAGGGAGATCCAGGTATCCCAGGGAGACCAGGACCTGTAGGCCATCCTGGAGATCCTGGAGTGAAGGTACAGTAATGGTACAGTCCTGGTGGTCCTGGAGGTAAGGTACAATAAGTGTACAGTCACATCTCAGCACAAGTCACCGGATAGCGGATCTGACTAGGCATCACTGTGAGAGATGTGATGAAGAGGCCCAGTGACAGTGTCTCTTGTTGCTCAGGGGGAAGAAGGCATCCCTGGAAGTGCTGGGCTGCCAGGAACCAAAGGATTAACGGTATTATAGAAACCATTTTAATCAGTTGTAGTCTATGAAGCAACCTAATTTAAAGTTAAATTATTTGGGAGTCAGGTGGCTGAGCGGTTAGGGAAGCGGGCTAGTAATCAGAAGGTTGCCAGTTCGATTCCCGGCTGTGCCAAATGATGTTGTGTCCTTGGGCAAGGCACTTCACCCTACTTGCCTCGGGGGGAATGTCCCTGTACTTACTGTAAGTCGCTCTGGATAAGAGCCTCTGCTAAATGACTAAATGTAAATTTGTTTGACTTATTTTCAGGGGGAAAATGGGCTTCCTGGACGAAGAGGGGACCCTGTACGCTAATTTCCACCACCCAAACATTTCAAAGAACACATTAGCTCTGGTTAATGATGAAATCCAAATCACATGCCTGTGTTCATGTGACCAGGGTAGAAGAGGAGCCCACGGACCAAAGGGAAGACCAGGAAGAAGTGGAAGCAAAGGACAAAAGGTACAGTCACAGAGGGAGAAGGTACAGTCACAGAGGGCTGACAAGCAGTTTTAGAAAGAAACCATATCACAAAGTATATGCATCAAGGACAGATCTTGGGAGGATGGTAGTTATTTGAACGTGCAATTTATGAATTCAAATCAGTTAAAATAACTTTTAATAGTTTCCTAAATTAGAATGTCAGGAGTTTCGCAGACATCACGTTCCATTTCTTGATGACCCAGTGGACCATTTCAGTGAAAGAAGAAGTAATTTGCAGCTTGCGGCTGTAAACAATATCAGCTATTTGATGTGTTTGTAAGGCTCAGCCTCTGCTACAATGTTGACATACTTTGCTGATGAATTGCAATTTAAAGTAGCTCTGCTAATGTAAATATTTGTGTGTTTATTGATGTTTGTGTGTCCTTAGGGTGAGTTAGGATCTGAGGGGTCAAGAGGCCCCCTTGGAGCTTCTGGAGACAAGGGGTCAAAGGTGAGGTGTGTGTGTGCCTCCACCAAGTGTAGATAACAATACTAGACAGATAACTAGAGAGGGTACAATTTCTGGGGAAATTGTAGGGTGTGCTTGCTTGCGTCGGTTGCAGGTGGGTCCGTCCTCTAAGTTTTTCCCTTCTAGTGATATTTTCAAGCATTTAGCCTACTCATATTGCATATTTCATTAAGAACACCATTTGAAACAGCTGCGAACCCCCTTTGAAACAAGCTACTGTAACAACGTTGTCACTGGCAGTATGGAATCGCGATTCAAACAGTACCGTCTGCTAACTGAAAATATGCCCCCCAAAACGTAAATAAGTTTGACATTAATGTAGGGGGAAATGGCTTATTCAAAATAGGTTTGCTAGAGGCAAGCTAGCTGCTGTTGCTCCACATTTCACTGATTGTTTGAAAGCGCCGGAAATGAGAACGTTTTGACACAAAGTTTAGCTGTTGCATTGAAGACAGTACTACTACACACTGCCAGTGGGCGAGCCGAGTCTGACTGAGGCTAACGTCAAAACAAGCCGCGGTGTCACTCAAATTCCACGTTTTACACAAATCACAAAAATATGCCGACCCGGTGGCTATCTTCGCAATCGCCATATCTTTAAAACACTGCCCTCCTTCTGATTTTTTATGTAGAATTGACCCTGGTACGAAATTAAGAAAATACTCATCAGAGATCGACAACAACTGACGCAATCGTCAACGGAGGCTGACGGGGCTCTCACGTAGCAAACCAAAGTTTTTACAGCAACCTACATTAAAATCTCACCATCTGGCCTTCTTCACAATAGTCATATCGTCATAACATTGCCCCCCTTCTGTTTTTTGGTGTAGAATTGACCGAACTATAAAATTACAAAAATACTAAACTACTATGACGCTTGCATGGCTGCCGCCTAGGCAGTCTCATGGGCGACCCGCACTCGCTAGAATTACAAAGTCTTTCACAACCTAAATAAAAAATCCGAGATTGCAGTTCCACTCGAAATAGCTTTCTCAACAAAACCCAATGGTTGGTAATTTTGGGGGTTGCCATTTTTCACTCATAATCCAAGCTCCAATTTGCGTGCTAGAACGTCTCTATCACGTTGTATCCATGCGTCGTTGCTAACGTGTGCTGACGTAGTGACGTAGGCTAGCACTGGTACCCTTCCTTGACAGAATACACTTTTTGCCACAAAAACGTTGTGACCTCCTAAACTGTGCAACGGAGTGTAAATAAAAATACAAGCAACTCAATCGCTACCAAGACGAAACTTTTGACACCTAGGTTGTCTATGTAGTCCAAATATTGACTGATCCTTAGGGGGGCGAAAATAAATAAATAATATATATGTGAGAGAACAAAGGTTGCGCCCTTGCCGAAGGCAAAGCACACCCAATGATCAACAAGTCATTGCCAACTCTAGCCTTAACCCTGACCAAAGACAACACAGTCTCTATGACTGAAGATGCACTGAGTCACCCAGTCTTGATGCACTGCCAGAGCACTGGCTCCTCTTTCCAGACAAACACACACACAGAACATTCACATGGATCACTGTGGCAGGACAAACACCCTTTCACATTGTCTGAAAGTCCAATGTTGTGTGTAGATGAGTAATGATGTGCCAGCTGAGCCGACCTCAGTAATGAGGGTTTAAGCTCTATTTCTCTTTCATCTTCTTCTAGGGGGATTTGGGTCTTCCTGGGCCTAGGGGCCAGCCTGGTTCCCCAGGAGAAAATGGATCACAAGTATGCTACGTACCACACTAGATTACTTACACTCTGTAAACAAGTATGGACCACAAGTATGCTGTATTTAACAGATACCCTGATTACTACATTATGAAATACTACCTTTTTTGTACATCCTGCACAGTGTAAAGGACACAGAATAAAGCTCATGTTTATATTCTGAACACCACATACACATACCACAAAAAAAAACATTGTGAGGTACAGTGAATGGATCGAGGAAACCTGTGGTCAGTGGATCTGTGCTCTTTGTCTACAGGGTGCTTCTGGGGTGGCAGGGGACCCGGGGGTCAGAGGGGAGACAGGTGCTCCGGGACCCAAGGTGAGGGACCAGGCCCATGGGGGGCATCAGCATAACAGCAGTCCATGGCTCCACAACGAACATCCGGCAAAACTGACATCCTTCCTTTTATTTCCTTGAAGGGTGACGTTGGCAGAGCTGGCTTTGGCTATCCTGGACCGAGAGGCTCCACGGTATGGTTTGATATCTGCTGCTGAAAGCTGTTTTGTCTGCAGTTTTAGATACATCCTGTCTGTATGTAGTATTAGAGCCATACTGTATCTCTGTAGTATTAGAGCCATACTATCTGTAGTATTAGAACCACCCCGTTGCAGTATTAGAGCTATACTGGCCACATTAAAAGGGCCTTACTGTTTCCAGTATTTGCTGTGTGCTTTTGTTGTTAAACCATATTCTGCGTTGTGTTATATAGTGTTTTTGTATTATATTTTGTTATATTCTGTGTTGTGTTACATTCTGTGTTGTGTTTTGGTGAGGGTATATGTTGTGTTGTGTGACTGGTCTTCCCAGGGGGACAGGGGTGGTAAAGGCAGGGTCGGACCTCTGGGCAGTCGAGGGGAGTGTGGTCAGAAAGGTGGTCCGGGGCCTAAAGGAGTCCCTGGGGAACCAGTGAGTTCAGACAATTAGAAATACATGTTCATGGACATTAAAATATACTGAATTAACGTTACTACACAGCCTTAAAAAAATCAAATTCAATTCCAATTGAAAGGAAAAAAGAAAATGCATGGTTTTATAGCATTTAAAACCTATTTATAAAATAACCTTGAATACAACATTCGTGAAAAGAATGTCAAGATCTTGTTTCTGTGCAATGGTATGTTTTTTTTGGCACCTATTAAGCAGCAATATCTAAGGGAAATTCCAGAGAATTTCCAGTAAAGTGGATATTTGTTTTTCTCTTCTTCCAGGGTGAGCCAGGTTCACAGGGAGAGCCGGGAAGCAGGGGGCCCATAGGAGACCCAGGGTCAGACGTAAGAACCGCACATCCAAAGGAAACCAACTGTGTTTAGCTTGGTGTTCTTCCAAAAGTTTCATCAGAGGACAGAACCTCATAGCATGCATAAACACTCAACTATAAATACATAAAAAGGCAATTAGATGGTCTTTAAACAAAAGATATAGATCAGTTGTTACTAGTATCTGACTATTTAGATCTTACTTCCTACTAGGGCGACCGTGGACCAGTGGGAGACCCTGGACTTACAGTAAGCTCAGTTCATATGAAGATTTTAGACCTATTCTCACACACATAAACAAACACAACTATTGCAGATCAGTGCTTGATACCACCAATTTGTGTGTGTGATATAGGAATGTGACGTGATGGGCTATGTCAGACAGACATGCGGTTGTTGTGGTAAGTTAAAGAGCTGTTTTCATACTGGGGGCCAATGGGAGTGCTGTGAGGTGCATGTTACATATAATTTACCAGATGCTTTCATCCAAAATAACATACAAGTACTGAAGGTCTGAACCCACGAGACAATTCTCACACTGAGAAGCACTGCAGCATTGAACTTTACTACCTAGGACTGAGCAGGACGCTCAGCGACTACCTAGGACTGAGCGGGGGCAATTTGACCTATCGCTAAGCCCCGCCCCCCTTAGTTACTATTACTAACACGGACAAGCTATCGCAGCTGACTAGAGTTTTAGCCGTCAAAAGGGACTTCATTATGCAATGAATGGAGGGATACGTACATAATTTAAAAGTAGATATGGTGGATGACAAACTTAAATTGGAGGCGAGAATTTTCAGATCTCAATGCAAGAGGGAGAAGCTTCATCTCACGGTCATTCACGATATCCTGAATCGTGGATATCCAATGGTTGGCAATACCAGTATTGTTGATGCACCGCAGGGTTAGATTAGCTACATAAATTTACCTTCAGTTAATTGAACTAATCTGAATAGACACTGAGATGTAAACCTACGTTTATTAGTTTATTTACTAGCATTACCCTGTCCCTGACAGGGCAGTGTCCTAACTTTCTAGCTAGTGAATAGCTAGCCAAACGTTATACGTAGCTATAACGTTAACGTTAGCTAGTTTTAACCAGAGATAACTTGCCTAAGCCTAGCATAACATCAGTGGTGAAAGTAAGCCGGTACTGTCAATGCCAATAATGTGATGACATCCTTGTTTATCTTCGTTACGTTGAGTTGACTGTGTGGTCTGCCACACAGCTTTATCCACCGGAGACATTTGGCCCTCTTGTTTTGGTTTAGGAAATGGGATCAAATATACCCCATTGCCCATCCTCTCAGATACCTCGTATCAGTGTTGCATCTACCCCATGCACATCGTTTGACCATTGTTTTACACTTAAATTACAACAAACCCGATAAAACAACAGAAGGATCCCTTTTCCTAATGCTACTCTATGGAGTTGTAAACTGAAGATGTCCGAGTGCAGCTGTTACTAAACTGCCATTGGCCCGTTTGCGTTCGAGGGGCGGGGCTTAGCGATAGGTCAATACAGTGAACACACGACACAATACAAGAAAAATGCCTAAACACAGTGAGCCACTGAGGAGTCCATGTGTTCAAGACAACAACTGTTTACAACCCGAGGCTGACAGAATGTCTGTTTTCCTCAAGACTGTGAGAAGCGTTGCGGAGCTCTGGACATCGTGTTTGTGATCGACAGCTCAGAGAGTGTTGGGATGACCAACTTCACCCTGGAGAAGAACTTTGTGATCAGCACCATTAACAGGCTGGGCTCCCTGTCCAGCGACCCCTCGTCTGAGACAGGTAGGATCCATGTTGAGACAAGTACTGTAATATCTTCAGCCATGCTGAGACAGTTACTATAGGATCTTCAGCCATGCTGGTGTAGCTTCCCTCAAACAGTCTGACCCAGCCCATACCTGTTCATAGAGGGAGATTCTGGACAATAGGGGGGTGTCCCTATCAGTGTCAAAGAGACCGTAGCAGCGTCCCCACCAATAATTAGCGGCAGAGCAGGGGTAGAGTTTGCATATAGGGTGATAAATATGTTTGTCCTCCTCACCAATGTTCAAACCTATGCCCTTGTTCCTGTTATAAGAATTATTTTGGAGAGATTTACATTTACATTTATTCATTTAGCAGACGCTTTTATCCAAAGCGACTTCCAAGAGAGAGCTTTACAAAGTGCATAGGTCACTGATCATAACAACAAGATAGCCAAAAAACATCGCGAGTAGCCAAAATATGAAGCACACATTGTGAACAACCAAAGTAAGTGCCAAAGGGAAGAACCATAAGAGCATGTAGTTAAACAAGTTACAATTAAACAACATGAACAGCTATAAGTGCAAGTGTACCTGTGGAAAAAAGCAAGCAACAGTAATAAAACAATATATCACAGCGAGAACAAAAATTAAAATCAGTTACCACTAACCACAAGAGCAACAAGTCTCTAAGCAAGAGTCATTGTGATCCTTGAGGAAACTAACATCGGGTCAAGCGAACCGTTCCTAAGTACCGTTGTACTCCCGGAACAAGTGCGTCTTGAGCCTTTTCTTGAAGGTGGAGAGACAGTCAGTGTCTCTGATGGAGGTGGGGAGTTGATTCCACCACTGGGGGGCCAGACAGGAGAAGAGCTTGTGTTGGGACCGGGCGGTCTTGAGCGGTGGGACCACCAGGCGGTTGTCTGAAGAAGACCTTAGGTGACGGGTGGGGGTGTAAGGCTGCAGGAGAGACTTGATGTAGACGGGTGCAGTCCCGTTCACTGCTCGGAAGGTCAGTACCAGGGTCTTGAATCTGATACGGGCCATGATAGGTAGCCAGTGGAGAGAAATGAGGAGCGGGGTAACATGGGAGCGTCTGGGTAGATTGTAGACCAGGCGGGCCGCCGCGTTCTGAATCCTCTGAAGAGGGCGAGTTGCACATGCTGGTAGACCAGCGAGCAGCGAGTTGCAATAGTCCAACTTGGAGAGGACGAGTGCTTGGACTAGCAGCTGGGTGGAGTGCTCAGACAGGTATCTCCTGATCTTCCGGATGTTGTAGAGGGTGAATCTACACGACCGGGAGACCGCAGCAATGTGGGCCGTGAGGGAGAGCTCGTCGTCCATGGTAACCCCAAGGTTCCTGGCAGAGGATGAAGGGGTCACCGTCGCGGATCCCAGGGTGATTGAGAGATCGTGGGAGATGGAGGGTTTAGCCGGGATGATGAGAAGTTCTGTTTTGGCGAGGTTCAGCTGGAGGTGGTGCTCGGTCATCCAGGCGGAGATGTCTGTGAGGCAGGCCTCAATCCTAGCTGAGATCCCCGGATCGGTCGGGGGGAACGACAGGTACAGCTGCGTGTCGTCAGCATAGCAGTGGTAGGAGAAGCCATGGGAGGTGATGATTGGTCCAAGTGAGGTGGTGTACAGAGAGAAGAGGAGGGGTCCAAGGACGGAGCCCTGTGGGACACCAGTGGAGAGCTGGCGAGGGCCTGACAGTTTGCCTCCCCAGGAAACCTGGTAGGATCTTCCCGACAGGTAGGATGAGATCCACTGGAGTGCAGTGCCAGTGATGCCCATCTCAGAAAGTCTGGCGAGCAGGATCTGGTGGTTAACCGTATCAAACGCTGCAGAAAGGTCCAGCAGAATGATAACGGATGACCTGGAAGCCGCTCTGGCAGACTGGAGGGCAGTGGTGACTGAAAGGAGGGCAGTCTCTGTGGAGTGGCCAGTCTTGAAGCCCGATTGGTTGGGGTCAAGCAGGTTGTTCTGAGAGAGAAAGTTAGACAGTTGGTTAGATACAGCACGTTCAATTGTTTTTGAAAGGAAGGGTAACAGTGATACCGGTCTGTAGTTCTGGAGAACGGCAGGGTTAAGGGAGGGTTTTTTGAGTAGAGGGGTAACTCTAGCCTGTTTGAAGGCAGAGGGGAAGGTGCCAGAGGTGAGAGAGGAGTTTAGGACATGGAGAAGAAAAGTTATGATGGAGAGGGAGATGGTTTGAAAGAGAGGGGAGGGTATAGGATCAAGGGGACAGGAGGTGGGGCGATAAGAGAGAATGAGGTCAGAGATCTCTGCCTCAGACAGGGGAGAAAAAGAGTTTAGACATTTAGTTGGGTCAGTCATGGAGGGTGAGAGGGTAGGAAAGGTGGGTTTAGGGAACCGACTGCTAATGTCGGCGACTTTTTTCTCAAAGAAGGAGGAGAAGTCGTCTGCTGTCAGGGTGGAGGGAGGGGGTGGGGGAGGTGGGTTAAGAAGGGTGGAGAAGGTAGAGAAAAGTTTGTGGGGGTTTGAAGCAGAGTTAATTTTGTTCAGAAAGTAGAGGGTTTTAGCACCAGTTATGTGAGAAGAGAAGGATTTGAGGAGGGAGTGATACTTATCAAGGTCCAGACCGCCTTTGGACTTGCGCCATCTCCTCTCGGCTGCCCGAAGGGTGGACCGTTCTTCACGAATAACATCCGTAAGCCACGGGCAGGAGGGAGAAGATCGTGCAGGCCTGGTTGACAGGGGACAGAGAGAGTCAAGTGATGCAGTTAAAGTGGTTAACAAGGTGTCGGTGGCAGTGTTAGTGGGGTGGGACGAGAACTCGTCAATGGGGGGGAGGGAGGATGTTACAATAGAGGAGAAATGGGAGGGGGATAGGGAGCGGAGGTTGGCCGGAAAGTTACAAGGGGAGGGGAGGTAGAAGGAGTTGGAGGGAGAGAGATAGAGAATTGGATAAAGTAGTGATCAGAAATATGCAGTGGGGTTACAGAGGTTAAGTCAGTGATACAGTTACGTGTCAGGATGAGGTCTAGCTGTTTGCCTGCCTTGTGGGTCGCCGGTGTGCTCAGCAGCGTCAGGCCGAAGGAGGTCAGGAGAGACAAGAAGTCGACGGCCTGAGTTCCTTGGAGGTGGATGTTGAAGTCCCCAAGGACTATCAGGGGGGT
The DNA here is from genome assembly GCF_038355195.1 of Osmerus mordax. Taxonomy (NCBI): domain Eukaryota; kingdom Metazoa; phylum Chordata; class Actinopteri; order Osmeriformes; family Osmeridae; genus Osmerus; species Osmerus mordax. Next base: position 12,132,057 of record NC_090051.1, on the reverse strand, counting down.
TCCATCATCCGGGAGGACGCTGAGGAGCATGTCCAGCTCCTCCACAAAGTCGGCTAGCGGGCCTGGTGGGCGATAAAGAACAATTAAGCATGCTTTGATAGGATCAGTTAGCATCGCATAATGGTGTTCAAATGATTTGGCAGTAACAGGGAGTGGTGTGGATGTGTATTTAATATGTGGGGAAAGAAGCAACCCTGTCCCACCACCCCGCCCGGTTGAGCGGGGTGAGTGAGTGAAGGAGTGGTTGACGGAGAGAGCAGCTGGAGTTGCAGTGTTCTCAGGGCGGATCCATGTCTCTGTCAGCGCAAGGGCATGAAGAGAAGCATGAGATGCAAACGCTGGGATGAAGTCTGCCTTGTTCACAGTAGACTGGCAGTTCCAGAGCCCTATAGAAAGAGAGAGGGCAGGTGGAGAAGATCTGGATAGGTAGTGAAGGTTAGAAGTTGACCGTCTGTCTTTGTTGGACTCCCTGTCTTTGTTCGACCGAGTCTTCGTGCACCGAGGCTGCCAGACGAGGCTGCCACTGCATTGCTAGGTGCCTTAAATATGCAAGGCGCAGCTGACAATGGCCCTAATTATGTAAACAAAGCCAGGGTCTCACTCGGCGGCAAGTACCCTGAAACTCGATCTCTAGCTAGCTACCTATTGACCAATTTAGCTGCTATACCCTTACCCTCTGTCAAAGAGGCAAATAATTAGCAAAACACAAATGAATGAAACAAACTCTGGTTACTTACAGTCAGATGGCAGTCACGAAGTACACTCAGTAAGACACTATTAGCTCGAGAGATTCTTGGAGGTGCAGATCAGTGTTGTTGTCTAGGGAATTAGAGAGGGCATACTGTCATTTTACCAAGCCCCTCTATGTCACCTCTCTACTCTTTGTATTCCCTCCTCCTTCTCGACCCTATTTCCCTGTCACCCCTCTTCTCCCTTATTGCTTTTTCCAGGGACCAGGGTAGGAGTGGTCCAGTACAGTCACAACGGAACGTTCGAGGCCATCCAACTTGACGACGCCAACATCAACTCCCTGTCGGCCTTCAAGACGGCGGTGAAGAACCTGCAGTGGATAGCAGGAGGGACCTGGACACCCTCCGCTCTCAAGTTTGCCTACGACAACCTAATCAGGGACGGCCGGCGCGCTACTGCCAGGGTGTCTGTGGTTGTAATCACCGACGGCCGCTACGACCCACGCGACGATGACACCCTGCTCCGGTACCTATGTAACGACCCCAGCCTGGACGTCAGCGCCATCGGTGTGGGCGACATATTCGGTCAGAAGGAGGAGCCAGAGAGTTTGATCTCCATCACCTGCAAGCGCCAAGGACGTGTGGCTGTTATGAACCGCTTTGCTGACCTGATGGCCGAGGACTTCATTGACCAGATGGAGACCGTGCTCTGCCCTGGTGAGTCGTCACAGTGCCGGTCAGGTCACATGTTTTCCTCAAGCACATGAAAAACAACCGATGCTTACTGAAGTGCTGAACAATGAGTTAAGTCTAAAATAATGCATTTTATCCTCGGCCACAAGGACATGTACACCGAAACACCAAGGATAACATTGATGCACTTCTAGTCTCAAATGAGGGAGAATAAATGGGTCTAAATAAAATCAGCTCCTATGATTTTATGTTTTTGATGTAATTTCCCACCTGTGACGTCTAATAACAAATTATTTCTTTTTGAAACAACCTGATCCACACCATTCATTCCCTTTCTTTTTCAGAGCCTGTTATTGTGTGTCCAGACCTGCCATGTGAAACAGGTAAGATTTAATCCAATGACATCATTCTTTCAAACAGAATCAAGCTGAATACTGAGGGTGCTCCGTTGTATTCTGTGCTTCCAGAACCAGACCTGGGCAGGTGCAAGGAGCGAGCTGTGGATCTCATCTTCCTATTGGACGGCTCTGAGCGTCTGGGTGAGAAGAACTTCCAGCACGTCCTTGACTTCGTGGCGAGGGTGGCGCATAGCCTAACTCTGGCGAAGGACGCCAAGGACCACATGCGCGCGCGCCTGGCGCTGCTCCAGTACAGCAAGAATAAGAACGTGGTGGCCTTCGGTCTCACTCACGACCTGGAGGTCATCATCAACGGCCTGGTCCGCATGTCCTACCTGGACTCCACCTCGGAGCTGGAGCCCGCCATCGCGTATGCCGTCGACAACATAGTCAAGAGAGGCATGACGCTCCTGACAAGGAGTAATGCCGAAGTCTCCTTTGTCTTCATCACTGACGGCGTCTCCGAGATCACGGACCGCCTGGACGAAGCGGTCCAAGCCATGCGCGCGGTACAGGCAGTTACTACGGTGATCACTACAGGAGCTGATAACAATCAGGACGTCCTTTTGAAGTTGGCCATGGGCGACCAGTTTGCCATCTTCAAAGGGCTAGACCTGTTTGATGGCTCAAAGTCAAGCGTCTTTGAACGCTTCTTTAGGTGGGTTTGTTAACAGAGGGTGCATGTTATGTGATGATCACTGTGTCTTTATGGGATAAGGGTTAAGAAGGTTGGGATGTTAGATATGTTATAGTCATTTTGTTTATATAGAGGTTAAAAAGGGTAGGTTGTAAGCTTGCTGGCATAAAATGCTTCCAAACCTGCCTGCTCTCCCAGTTAGCACTATGTGGTTCTGTATTCTGTGGATATGTTGTATAGCTCAGTGGTGGTAGAGCACTTGACAGCAGACCAATAGATTACAGGTTCAAAACTTCTCTGATAAAAGAATCGGCTAAATGAATACTTTGTGTCCTGTATTTTGGGTAATGCTGTGCAAAAGTCAATAATGGACAAAATATGATCACCGCTCACCAAAAATGACTTTATTCGAACATCAGGAGCAAGACAAAGTTACAGATGTAGATGTTGGTTTCTGTTGGGTGAAATACCGTGTCCTTTGAGGATGTACATTTTTAAACAAATTACAACTTTCCAGTTAACAAAAAAAATAAAACGACTTTTGTCTCAGTTACTCAACTGCTGCATCTCAACCAAAGACACTCAAGTTGATAAAGTGAAAACATTAGTGGTCAGTGAGTCAGTGAATGCTGCTAGTCTGCTGAGCAACATTTAATATCTGGACAAAGACCTCCAGTCTGTGAACTAGCCGTGTGGGAGTGCTTGCGGTGTGGATCTGTTTGGTCCGGTTCCCTGGGGTGGTATTTTTCCTTCAGGGTCCGCCCTTTCAAACAGCTGTGTGTTCACATCATGTCCAGCTGCACAGGAAGAACACACCCAGGGTTGTTATCAGGTGGGCGCACACACACACTTCCTCTTACAGAAACACTGGAATACAACTAAGGCTTGATACTACTGAAGCTAGCCATGTGACAGAACTCTTACCAGATCTTATCATGTGATGATATAATCAAGTGAGAGAACTCTTACCAGGTCATCCACGTCATCAGCACCTCCCTCTGCAGAAGCAGCCGTCACTTCCTCCTTCTCCCCCATCAACAGGAACTGAGGACATGAACATCGTTAGATCAGGTCTGTCCAGACCATCCAAAATGTCACCATGCAAGATGGTCCACACTCTTACTGTTTGTGAAGCATAGTTGCATCACATAAGTTATAATGACAATATCCCATTGTCGGTGATGACATCACATAGGTGATAGAGGGCAGTGGTTAATTCCCTCACCTCATTGGCTTCTTGTTTAGAGGCAGAGCTTCCCTCAACCTCGTCCTTGTTGATCAGAGTCAGGACATCTGTCAATCAGAACACAAAGGGTCAAAGTTCACCAGGCAGGCTGCTGATGTTTCATACCAGACAGGAGGCTCCTACTGTGGGGGCTTAGAGGGTTGCCAGGTTGGGTCACAGTCAGAAAGAGCTGGTATGTCAGACCTAAGCCACAAAATCTTGTCAACCAGATGAAAGACTAAAAGTTGGCAAAGATGGAACTAATCCAATGATTTCATTGCACTCAGTGTCACACATCAAGTTCCCCCAAAGAATGAGTGTATGTGTGAGAAGTAATGGAGTCAGGTGAGGGCTACCTTGAGCCAGCAGCCCCCAGAAGTCATGCAGGCCACGGTCTGGAATGCTTCTTTTCAGGGACTGGAGGTAGCTGTTAAATAGCTCAGCATTCCCAGCCTGTAAGAGACACACACATATGAAGCACACCGTTCTCCTGTCATTGATCACCCCCCCCCCCCCTCCTCCTCACACAAACAGTAATTATCAAATACAGAATGACAGATACACTGAAACCAAGGCACAGTGCAACAATTAGATCTCAACTACAATATTACATAATACAGTGAACCAAAAACATCAGCATACCATAAATGCAAACTCACATATGCAGGTAACCCCCCCCCCCCCCCACACACACACACACACACAGTGTAGAGATGTGTTTGATAGCGTTCACCTTGACAGACTGCTCTCTGAAGACCTGGATACAGGAGATGGCCTTCATATAGTAATGAGTACTCTTCTGCGACACCAGCTGCTCGATTCTACCAATCAGCTGTTGACACACTGGAACAAACACACACACACACACACACAAGTTACCACAGACAGTTTGCACACCTGAGGAAGTCCCATTGTCGTACTGTCAACGATGGCTGGAGTGATAAAGGAGGAATGAACACACTGTGAACTTGTCATGCAGTAATGGAGGTCATCAGTCTCACCCTCTCCAAACGGAAGGCTCTTCTGGCGGACCAGACTGCAGAAGTCTCTAGCTGGGTCCACACTGCCCACCTGCCCAAGACAACCACAAGCCTGTGATTTTGACTCTATATCTATGTCTTCCACCACGGCTACCCTGATGCCGGCATGGATCTTACAATGGATCATAGTAACTATCAACAGCAAATAAAAATAAGTTAACCCCTATGGTAAATACCCACACACAACCTTTCACCAGAAAGCATTTTAACTAAAGAGACAGACAAAGGCTGAAAGGTGCGCAGTTAAAATTATGCATCAATACAATGTGGCACAAAGATCTGCCTTGGACTAGGATTGTGGCCATTCGCTTATAAAGTCACAATTTATCTATCACTACCTTCAGGAAATATACAACTGTTCTCGTTGCTGATAGATTTATTCCTTCCCCAATTGAATGAAACACACCGTCATCAATCCATCATTGAATCTTAAGTGGAGTTAAAACTTCTCCACTTCACTTTCCACACTTCACTTTGCTACACATCTCTGCTTGGCTAAACAAGTCCCCAGTGCAACGTAAACTCTACTTCCTGCCTATTGGTCCACAGAGCTAGGCCTATATACACATAAAAATAAAACACAAATAATGTGTACACACATCTCAAAAATAAAATAAATAATATTTCTGGCTAAAACGACCTCAAATCTAAGGCTGTGATGTCAGTGCCATGCCAGCAGTCATCTCTCACCGAACTGACGCTGCCTGCCGTGATGTCGGCCAGGTTGAAGTCCTCATCCTCGTCCAGCTTCACCTTCTTAGCTTCGGGCTCCTCAGAGCTGCGGGGGACAGACAACAGGAGGTCACTTCCACACCAGAGCCATCGCCTTGAAACAACCAATAGGGACAAGCATAGAGCGGTGGCGATCCTATCCTAATGTGAAAGCTAGAGGGGTCAACACCATTTGTACTGTTAACATTGGATTATTATTTATCTATTTACAATTAAAATTCATTACCAGCCTGGAAATTGTTGCGAGGAGCAGCACAGAGAATTCCAATGTACTACTACTTGTCGCAAAATGCAAAGAAACTTCATCCAGTTTTAAGGGCCATGCTACCATTCAAATTTCCCCTGTCCCCATCATAACCCTTCTCCTGGCCCCCTTCTCTCACCTGCTACCAAATATCTGGATGCTAGTCTTCAGCTCCTTCTTCTTCACCGCCTCCTTGAGGGGGAACTTCTTCTTCAGTTCCTCCAGAGGCGCATGACAGCGTGCACTGACCACAGGGGGGCGCTCCAGAGCAGCCAGCAGCCAGGGCTCTATGGAAGGGAGGTGGGTGTCAGGGTTCAACCCCCGGTGGTGCAGGCACTGGTAGGAAGAAAGTTGTTAAAGGGGAAGGGTACAGGGTAGGGAGAGGGTTGGTAGAGAGGGAAGGGTAGGGAGCGGGGTGAAGGTAGGGTGGTAAAGAGGGAGAGTTGAGAGTGGGTAGGAGGTAGGGAGAGGGTTGGAAGTGAGGGGAGGGTAGAATATTCATTAATGATCAGGAGAAGTAGTGCTGTGGGGTTGTATGGGTGTCAATCACTATAATCAATATCCTGAATCTACTTGATTTTTGTTTTGACTCTGTGTCATCTCTAGAGGTAGGTGGAAGGACCATCTTTCTTCCCTCGCTGAACAGGATGCTACCTGGAACAGTCTCTGGAAGGTTGGGTTCTGGATGTGGTGGACCTTGAACAAGTCCTCCTGCTTCCCGCTCTCCCCCTCTTCCACCAGCATCATGGAGTCTATGACAGAGTCCATGGCTGCCAACTGAGCCTCTGGAGAAACACAGACCGCAACACCATCATATGTCTGACCTCTGACACGCCGGCTACCAGAAACGCTGAGGGATTCACTCCAAAGGATTTATATCAAAGTATGGGATGAGTGAGGCATAGTTGAGCTAGGTGAACGAATCAGCTTCCTGTTGTTGACTTGCTGCATGGTGATTAAACTAACAGCTAGAGAAAACAGCTGAGATGTGAGTCGGGGCCCCACCTGAGGGAGTGAACTTCTTGTTGTTCTCCAGAGAAGGGAAGGTGAACTGTCGCAGATCTTCCATGAAGGGCAGCTGAACGTACATCAGACACTGAGGAGCAGAAGGAGTTAGACATTAGTGTGACTAGCAACTCATTTACTCAGGTTCCCAGCAGATCCTCAGTGGACAGATATTAAAGGTTTGATTGCGGCCTGGGCCAGTTTCTGCATGTCTTTCCCTCTCTTTCTTGCTTTGATTTTCTGTCTGTATAAAAAAAAGCTGAAAAAAAATCTTCAAAAGATATGAGAAAAAATCATTATATATACAGTTAGGTCCATAAATATTTGGACATTTACACAATTTTCATCATTTTGGCTCTGTATACCACCACAATGGATTTGAAATGAAACAATCAAGATGTGCTTTAAGTGCAGACTTTCAGCTTTAATTTCAGGGTATTTACATCCAAATCAGGTGAACGGTGTAGGAATTACAACATATTTTATATGTGGCCCCCCCTTTTTAAGGGATCAAAAATAATTGGACAAACTAACATAATCATAAATCTAATTGTCACTTTTAATACTTGGTTGCAAATCCTTTGCAGTCAATGACAGCCTGAAGTCTGGAACCCATAGACATCACCAGACGCTGGGTTTCGTCCCTGGTGATGCTCTGCCAGGCCTCTACTGCAACTGTCTTCAGTTCCTGCTTGTTCTTGGGGCATTTTCCCTTCAGTTTTGTCTTTAGCAAGTGAAATGCATGCTCAATTGGATTTAGGTCAGGTGATTGACTTGGCCATTGCAGAACATTCCACTTCTTTGCCTTAAAAAACTCTTTGGTTGCATCATGTAGGTTCATCCTACTGCTTTTGTCAGCAGTCACATCATCGATAAATACAAGGGAACCAGTTCCATTGGCAGCCATACATGCCCACGCCATAACACTACATCCACCATGCTTCACTGATGAGGTGGTATGCTTTGGATCATGAGCAGTTCCTTCCCTTCTCCATACTCTTCTCTTCCCATCATTCTGGTACAAGTTGATCTTGGTCTCATCTGTCCATAGGATGTTGTTCCAGAACTGTAAAGGCTCTTTTAGATGTTTTTTGAGACTCACCAATGGTTTACATCTTGTGGTGAACCCTCTGTATTTACTCTGGTGAAGTCTTCTCTTAATTGTTGACTTTGACACAGATACGCCTACCTCCTGGAGAGTGTTCTTGATCTGGCCAACTGTTGTGAAGGGGTTTTTCCTCACCAGGGAAAGAATTCTTCTGTCATCCACCACAGTTGTTTTCCGTGGTCTTCCGGGTCTTTTGGTGTTGCTGAGCTCACCAGTGCGTTCTTTCTTTTCTTTTTTTTTTTTTTTTGTAAATATGTTTATTGGTTTAAATCTTTTTAGCACACAACCATACTTCAAACAAACACACACATCACAAACACAACACACAGATACAACAACATCGGCTCAGCTACACACATACAATACAATAAAAATGATGAATAAAGAAAGAAAACAGATACACAGCAAAGTATTCTCTCTTACAACTTTTCAAAAAATCCCTGTAACATAATGTCAGAAACGTTGGGGACCAAATAATTCAGATAAGGTTCCCAAACTTTATAAAATTGTTTAGATTTGGAATGTATCACACATGTCAGGTACTCTAGAGGTACTAAATCAAACAAAACATTATGCCAGCCCTTAACAGTTGGCTGTCTATCGCTTATCCACTGTAATAATATATTCTTCCTAGCTGCATATGTAAGAATACAGAAGAGCCTCTGGTTTTTTAACACTACATATCTAGAAGGGAGACCTAGAATAAGAGACATTGGATCCATCTGTAAGTTTTGCCCAAGTATCTTTTCAATTTCTGTCAAAACATTAGCCCAGTATCTTTGCAGTTTATGGCATGACCAAAGGCAATGGGTTAGAGTACCAATCTCTGTTTTACATTTAAGACACATTGGCGACAAAGTTGGATTAAAATGATGTCTGCGGTTGGGGGATATATGCATTCTATGTAAAAATTTTTGCTGTATAGATTTGGCTCGATTACAGACTGAAATTGATTTAGCGTAGACCCAAATATCGTCCCACTCATTGTCATTGATTGTAACAGAAAGTTCGCTCTCCCACTTTTCTTTAAGCTCTTGCAAAGCCACAGTTGCCAGAGTACGCATAGCTCCGTAGAGTAGACTGATAGACAATCTCCAAGGTGTTGCAAACAGTACTTTCTCAAGATGAGATGCACCAGGGTTATAAATTAGGGTTGTACTGTGCAATATATAATGTCTTATCTGTAAATAACGAAAGAAGCTCTGTCTGGGGATATTATATTTCTCAACCACTTGGTTAAATGACATTAATGTATTATCAGAAATTAGGTCTTTCAACACATAAATGCCACAATCCTGCCACTGTCTGAAGCCAGCATCAAGAAGTCCTGGTTGGAAATCGGGGTTGTTCAAAATAGGAGTGAAAACTGATGTTAGTTTTGACCTCCCCTCAAGTCTACGTGTTAGTCGCCAGGCCTTAATTGTATTGAGAGTAACAATATTGTCACAGCATGACCTAACAGTTTTAAAACTCTTAACAAGCAACAGGTTCTTCAGTGGGTATTTTGATAGGGAGGTTTCCACATCCAGCCAGACAGATGCTGTCTCATTTACGATCCAATCATATATATATCGCAAATGAGCACAGAGCTGGTACTTTCTCAAATTTGGTAAATATAATCCACCTTCAGAGCTTGGCAGTTGTAAGGTAGCCATCTTTAGCTTTGGTCTACGTTTGCTCCATATAAATGCACTAAGCCAACCATTTAGTTTTTTTAAGACTCCATTTGAAAATAAAACTGGGATCATTTGGATAGGGTAAAACAATCTAGGCAATATGTTCATCTTAATAAGAGCTATACGACCTAGCCAGGAGACTGGCAAAGAGTTCCACCGCTCCAAATCTAGCCTCACCTTCTCAAACAATGGAACAAAGTTAGCCTTATACATTTGCTCAAATGTAGGGGTTATGAATATACCTAAATAGATAAAGCCCCCTGGGGACCACTTAAAGGGGAAAAAAGGCAGTGTTGTAGGTATTGAGCTTAGGCTCCCTAGCGGCATGGCCTCTGATTTTGTCAAATTAATTTTATATCCAGAAAATTTGCTAAATAAACCAACAACATCAAGTAACACAGGTATTGATGTTTCTGGACTTGAAATATAAATTAAGACATCGTCGGCATAAAGGCTTATCTTATGATGTACATTGTCTATTTGTAAGCCCTGGATGGAGGGTATTGTCCTTATGGCCTCTGCCAATGGTTCAATAACCATGGCAAACAACAGGGGGGACAATGGGCAGCCCTGCCTTGTTCCTCTATGCACAGGCAAACCTTCAGACCTCAGTCCATTAGCAAGAATGGCTGCTTGAGGATTATCGTACAAGACCTTGACCCATCTAATAAAATTATCCCCTAAATCAAATTTCTCCAAGCAGTAAAATAAATATGACCATTCAACTCGGTCAAAGGCCTTCTCTGCATCCAGAGAAAGCACTAAACCATCAACTTGTCTACGTTGGAAGACCTGAATGATATTAAGAAGACGCCTAACATTGTTATAAGAGTTTCTCCCCTTTATGAAACCAGTTTGATCCTCTTTTATAATTTTAGGTAGGAGACCTTCAAGGCGTATAGCCAACATTTTTGCCAAGATCTTCCTGTCTACATTTAGAAGGGATATGGGCCTATAAGAGGCACAGGACTCAGGACATTTCCCCTTTTTCAGTATGAGTGAGATATTTGCTTCTTTCAAGGTCGGGGGTAACTCTTTATTTGAGAAAGCATCATTAAACATGCTGACTAAAGGGTCTACTAATATGCCTGCAAACTCTTTGTAAAATTCACTACTGTACCCATCCGGTCCACCAGCTTTCCCATTCTGAAGAGTTCCTATGGCATTAAACACCTCTTCTCTGGAAATGGGTGAATTAAGAGCAAGTTTATGTTCTGATGGTATAGTGGGCAAGTTTAGCTGGTCAAAGAACTTATCCATCAGAACAGACGCATCCCTTGGCTGCTCAGAACTATAGAGATTATGATAAAATATCTTAAAGGTGTCATTTATAAGCTTATTATCATATATACGGCTGCCTTGAGCATCACAAAGGGCTGCAATGGTTTGTGACTCTGCTCTTTTTTTTGTGAGATATGCTAGGTATTTCCCAGGTTTATCCCCATGTTCATAAAACTTTTGTCTAATAAATCTGACTTTGACTTCCTCATCTTGTGTTAAAAGGTTGTCTACGGTTGTTCTAATTGCAGATATTTCTGTCAAAATAGTGGGAGATGGGCACTCAACATAAGCATTTTCTTTAGTTTTAAGTTCAGCCATTAACAGATTCTGCTTTTCTCTTTTTTGCCTTTTTTTACTTGCTGAAAAGGAAATAATCAACCCCCTAGCATATGCTTTAGCAGTTTCCCATAATAAGGCCGGGTTGTCTGTGGATCGAGTGTTAATGGAGATAAAATACTGAAATTCAGTGGTAAAATGAGTAACAAATGTATGATCTTTCAAGATTGATGTGTTCAGTCTCCAGAACTTCACTCCACTATTTACACCCTTGATGGAGAGGTCCAAAATTACCTTGGCATGATCAGAAATCAAAATACTACCAATAGAGCAAGACAAAACCCTGTGCATCGCGAGACCTGACATGAAAAAGTAGTCAATCCTACTGTGAGAGCCATGAGGTGCAGAAAAGAAAGTATACGCTTTATCAGAAGTGTGAATTGTTCTCCAAACATCAACAAATCCTAAATCCTCACAAATAGAACAGAGTGCCTTAGCCTGTGGTGAAAGAGACATAGCTTTAGAAGGTAATTTATCAATAAGTGGGTTTAGTATGCAGTTAAAATCTCCACCTACAATGGCAATATCTGACTGAATCTCAGAAAAGTCCAAGAATACCTTAGTTATAAAGTCAGAGGGGTGAGCAGGAGGGTAGTACACGTTCAGTATAGATATAACTGTATCTTGCAAGATGCCCTTTACAATAACATATCGGCCACTTTTATCTTTAATACAGTCCAGCAATGAAAACTGAAGGTTCCTTCTCACTAATATAGCCACTCCTCTACTTCTTGAGGTGAATGAGGAAAAAAACACCTGATTAAAACCTTCCTTCTGCAATTTGAGATGCTCTTCATCATCCAAGTGCGTTTCTTGCAGGAGAGCAATATCAATATGCCCTTTTTTCAAAAAACGCAGTACTTTTCTTCTTTTAACAGGACTATGAACCCCTTTTATGTTCCATGTACATAGACGTAACGTATTACTCGCCATATAGGCCAATTTTATTCGTTATGTAGAGAAAGTATGCTGAGAACATGAATCCTAAAACATATAAAACGACATGTGCAGTCACTGAGCCAAGCGAAGAAAAACAAAAAAAGTAACGTGAACAAGAACTACTATACAAAAATAAACAAATTAAACTTAAATGTTCAAGGGGGTTGTCCCTGCTACCTAACCTGCAGGGAGTTCCAAACATCGCCCACGGCAAGACTAAAGAGCTTGCCACCCAATCTTCATTCCTCACCACCATCGTCACAAAAAAAAACAACAACACGTCAGCCTACTCACAGTGGCTATACTTGGCAAATAAAATATAAAGTCTATGTATAGATAAACTCAAATAGGAGGTAACATACCACATTAATCTTCAAAAATCAGTGTCTGAGTCCAGTCTTCAGTCTGGCATACCTTTGCGTCCTTCTTCTAATGACTGTGCGAGTAAAGCGGCATCTTTCGGAGAGTCGAATCTCTTCTGCTTACCATCGACTGTCACCCTTAAAGTAGCCGGATAGAGCAATGCATAGATCACGTTCATTTTCCTTAGTCGGGTCTTCGTGTCATCAAATGCCTTCCGCCGCCGAACCACTTCTGCCGAGTAGTCATTGAAGAAGGAAACTTTGGGCTTTCTGGCCGTAGCATCATCTTGACTTCGAGATCCGAGCCGCCGTGCCGAATCCATTACCCGCTGTTTGTCTTGAAAGTTGTGAAACTTCAGTATAAATGGTCTTGGACGCTGGTTATGACTGGGTTTCGGTGCCAATGATCTGTGAGCCCTGTCAAGCTTTAAACGACCATCTTTCACAGTCATTTGAAGGTGTTCTGGTATCCACGTTTCTAAAAATTCCACTGGATTTGTCCCTTCGGAGCCTTCTGGTATGCCAACCACACGCACATTGCATCTACGACCTCGGTTGTCAAGATCATCGATGTGCTCAAACATGTCGCGCACTTGTTTTTCAAGGGATGCTATCCTAGCTTCTGAGGCTATAGTTGTGTCCTCGATATCAGAAATTCTTTTTTCAGCCTCCCCTACGCGTGCTGCAATTGCTTGCAACTGTGCTGTCTGATCTTTAATGGCCTCTAAGACTGTGGAAACTTTTGTGTCGATCACCATAGTGATTTTGTCAGTGATGTTGTCCAAAGCTTGAATAATATTTGGCTCCATCCCTGGGCTAGCAACCGCTAGTTCACCGCTAACACCAGTTCCCTCAGGAGTAGTCTTCACCACTTTCTTCGATGTTTTTTTCATGCTTTCTGAATTTTGGCGAAAATAATGATCTAGACTCATGTTAGCGTACCTCCCCTACAAAATTCCGTACTTTTACTGTCCAGACATGATAGATTAATATATAAACTCTGATAAATGCCACTGGAGCTGGCTTACAATGCTGTTCACTCTACAGCGCCATCTTGTTCCCCCCCGCGTTCTTTCTTTTTAAGAATGTACCAAACAGTTGATTTGGCCACACCTAATGTTTTTGCTATCTCTCTGATAGGTTTGTTTTGATTTTTCAGCCTAACGATGGCTTGCTTCACTGATGGTGACAGCTCTTTGGACTTCTTATTGAGAGTTGACAGCAACAGATTCCAAACACAAATATCATACTTGAAATGAACTCTAGACCTTTTATCTGCTCCTTGTCAATGAAATAACGAACTCCCATGAGGGAATAACATACACCTGGCCATGGAACAGCTGAGCAGCCAATTGTCCAATTACTTTTGGTCCCTTAAAAAGGGGGGGGCCACATATCAAATGTGTTGTAATTCCTACACCGTTCACCTGATTTGGATGTAAATACCCTGAAATTAAAGCTGAAAGTCTGCACTTAAAGCACATCTTGATTGTTTCATTTCAAATCCATTGTGGTGGTATACAGAGCCAAAATGATGAAAATTGTGTCAATGTCCAAATATGTATGGACCTAACTGTATATCCTTCTTGGATTGGACATATTAGGCCCCTTGACCCCCATACTAGCAGCTACCTACATCTTACATGGTAGGACACCCTGGAACAACTAAACATCTCTACTCTCCTGTCAGCTCACCTCATACTTGTCCTTGATGCAAGGGAAAGCGGCCCCTACTTGGGGGTTACAACGTCGGTCATACACGTAGCGGACGATAGCCACCATGTTCAGTTCGTCCAACGCTCGGATGAGAGCAGAGAGGGCAACTGCAGCATGCTGGTGCACCAGCACGGGAGACAGGAAACAGGAAGGAGAGAGAAGGCATGTCATCTCACATGTCTGTGTTGGGTAATATAGTCCATTAGAAGGGGGGGGAGGGGTGGCAACATGTGAGCGCGGGAGACTTCCTGTCCACATTCTATAACATCCTTGATCCTTCTTCCTGTTGGAGCCATGCTGACATTCTTATTTCCTCTTGGTTTGGTCTCTTTTGTCTTACCTCGTCATCCTTGGGGGAAAACACCTTCAAGATCTTGTCTCCCATGAAGTGGTGGCGGTGTATCTGCAACATACAATGCATGTGTGTGTGTGTACAGACAGAGATTAGAATAGAAAACACAGCAGCAAACAAATTTCACTGAGTTCAATTTCACACAACAATTTGTCCAAAGATTTATTGTAACAAAACTTTTTATTTAGCAACAAATTGATGCAGCATCTGCACATTACCATGTTCTGTTTGGCAAAGCCCAGTACGGCGAAGCACTTCCCCTCAGCCTTGTACTTCATCTGGTCCTGGTCCACCTTAGAGAAGGGGACGATGTCACTACCATAGCGGAACCCTGCAGGGAGAGATCCAGGGAGGCGGGGGGGCAACATCAACCTTTATAAAAGCAACTTTTAAACCAGGTTCTAGTGTGGTTTGAATTAGGTTCCAGTTGTACATACTGTGGAAGTATTATAGGATACAGCTGAAGCTGACATAACTATTTATATTACAACCCCAATTCCAGAAAAGTTGGGACGTGTAAAATAAAAAACTGAATACAACTAGAGAGGGTACAATTTCTGGGGAAATTGTAGGGTGTGCTTGCTTGCGTCGGTTGCAGGTGGGTCCATCCCTTTAAGTTTTTCTCTTCTAGTGAAATTTTTCAAGCATTTAGCCTACTCATATTGCGTAATTCCTTAACAAAATTGAAACAAACGACTGTAACAACGCTGTCACCGGCAGTATTTCAGATGGAATCGCGATTCAAACAGTACCATCTGCCTACTGAAAATATGCCCCCAAAAACGGGAGAATTGGCTATTTCCGCTCAGCCATCTGACATGGGGGTCAGATGGCTGAGCGGTTAGGGAGTCGGGCTATTAATCAGAAGGTTGTTGGTTCGATCCCCGGCCGTGCCAAATGACGTTGTGTCCTTGGGCAAGGCACTTCACCCTACTTGCCTCTGGAGAATGTCCCTGTACTTACTGTAAGTCGCTCTGGATAAGAGCGTCTGCTAAATGACTAAATGTAAATGTATGATGCTGTTAGTACACCACGGCACGATACTCGCTGTATCGTGCAACATCTATGCACGTTGTATCCATGCGTCGTTGCTAACGTGTGCTGACGCTGTGACGTATGCTAGCACTGATACCCTTTGTTGACAAAAGGCACTTTTTGCCACAAAAACTTAAGTTCAGCCTAAACCGTGCAACGGAACGTAAATCCCAATAGAAGCAACGCAATCGAGACCAAGACGAACATTTTGACACCGCTGTTTTCTATGTAGTCCAAATATTGACTGATCTTTAGGGGTGGGAAAATAATAATAATAATAATAAATATAGCTGCAAGCAGCAATGAGGTGGCCAAGCAGTCAAATGACCCATAAAACATGTTAGACATCCTCAGAAGAGGGTTACGAGTACATGCAACAAGTTTGGTGTGAATCCATCAAAGATTTGCTGAGATACGACCCAACTTCCTGTTTGCTGGCTTAACGGCACATTTTGATTGGCCGTACCAGGCAAACGGTTTTGAAAATCCAAAAAACATATAATGGCTTTTGTGAGGCTTGGTCTGAAGATGATCTCTGCCAAATTTGGTGAAGATTGGAAAACATTTGTAGGAGGAGTAAAGAAAAAACGTTTTTTCAGTAATACAAAATGGCGGCCGCATCAATTCGGCTGTTATCACAAGTTATCATGTGTCACACACGGGATGTCCCAAGATATCATGAGACAAAGGAATCACTTAATAAAGGCAAACGAATCAACAGTTATTGGCCAAAGCACATTTTTGCATCCTGCGGCCACGCCCAGTGATCACATGACACCAAATTGTTTGGACATCCTCAGATGAGGGTTCCGAGTCATCATACCAAGTTTGGTGTTGATTTCTCAAGGATTGGCTGAGATATGACCCAACTTCCTGTTTGGTGTCTTTGCTGCAGATTTTGATTGGCTGTACCGGACAAACGGTTTTGAAAATCAAAAATCCTTTAGAAAATTTTGGTGAGGGTTGCTGTGACGATGATGTGTGCCAATTCTGGGCAAGATTTGACAAAAATTGAAGGAGGATAAGCAAAAAAACGTTTTTCCTTAAAATTCAAAATGGCGGAAAATCTATATAACCGGAAATTGACGTCATAGGGTGTGTTGAACTCGTCTTGATCCAGGGAATCCAACAGTACCTCAGTTTTGAAAATCAGTCATACGGTTCAAAAGTTACGTGTGTAAACACGTAGTCCAACTTTGACCCGTTGGTGGCGCTAGAGTGCTCGAATGGGAGACATGAAACTTGGTGAGAATAAAGAGGGGCCTGTCCTTAATGAGTGTGCCAAATTTCACAAAAAGTGACCATACGGTTCTAGGGGCTGCCATAGACTCCAATGGGAGAGGAAGATGATTAATAATAAGAAGAAGAAAAGGTAGAAACACTAAAGTGGCTTCGACCTAAAAAATGTACCTAATCTCTATGATTTAAACGTCTTTTTAAGTTTTTCCCTTCTCGTGATATTTTCTGGCATTTAGCCTACTCTTATTGCATTCATTCATTAATAAAGAACCCCCTTTGAAGATTATTCTACGACGTTACCGGCAGTAGAAGATGGAATCGCGATTCAAACAGTACCATCTGCTAACTGAAAATATGCCCCCAACAACGTAAATAAGCTTGACCTCATTGTCTCGATCATTGTCAGTAACAACGCAAAATGCGTTATAGCCCTGTGTGGAGAAGCTGCCCCGGTAAATTCTACTACTACAGTACAGTACTAGAGTACTGCTGTGTTCGTCTTGGTAGCGATTGTGTTGGTTGAATTGGATTTAACGTTCAGTTGTACGGTTTAGGCTGAAATAAATTATTTTCATGAACAGATTGACAAAGTTTAGGCTGTGGAAATGGAGTTCGGGTTAGTAGTCACTAGTCAGATAGTTTCAGCTATTGAAAGACTTTTGATTTAAGTAAGGGTAGTGCCGAACATGTTCTGTCCAGAGCCATAGAAAAAGAGAGTAATAATAATTAATTCTTAATAATATATAATTAATTAAGTCTAATTCCCTAGACAACAAAGGTTGTGCCCTTGCCGAAGGCAAAGCACACCCAATAAGATATATGTGAGAGAACAAAGGTTGTGCCCTTGCCGAAGGCAAAGCACACCCAATGATTTACAAATCTCATAAACCCATTATGTTATTCACAATAGAACATATAAAACATATCATGTTTAAACTGATGAAATGTACCATTTTAAGGATTTTTTTTTGTAATTTTAAATTTGATGGTAGCAACACGTCTCTAAAAAGTTGGGACGGAGGCAATAAAAGGCTGGAAAAAGTAAGTGTTACTAAAAATAAACAGCTGGAGGAACATTTTGCAACTAACAAAAAAGAGTATCTTAGAGAGGCAGAGTCTCTAAGAAGTAAAGATGAGTAGAGGTTCACTAATCTGCGAAAACCTGCATCTACATATTGTGGAACCATTCCAAAACTCAGTTCAAAATCCTGCATTTTTGATGGTATGGGGGTTCATTAGTGCCTATAAAATGCAAATCTAAAATTGCACATCTGGAAAGACAACATCAATGCTGAAAGGTATATACAGGTTTTAGAGCAACATTTGCTTGCATCCAGGCAACATCTTTTTCAGGGAAGGCCTTTCACCAGTTAAAAACATTTGGTGGATCATGAAACGAAAAATATGACAAAGAAGACCCAGGACCGTTGAGCAGCAAGAATCCTGTATCAGACACAAAAGGGACAATTCCTCATCCCCAGAAGAAGGGATGCTACATAGTGGTGAACATGGCCTTGTCCCAACTTTTTTTGAGACATGTTGCTGCCATCCAATTCCAAATTACCTTATTTTTCCTTAAAATTTTACATTTCATCAGTTTAAACATTTGACATGTTTTATACAGTACTGTGCATAAGTCTTGGGCACCCAATAATGTGTTATATTGTATTTCTTCAATTTAATGCTACAGCTTTTCTTGAATTACATGTTTCGATGAGGGCGGTGTGTACACGAGGGCAGCTTTTATTATTATTATTTAATTTGTAATTAAGAACAACACAGGAATTGCGCAAAGCAGTTTATTAATTAGTAGGCGACATCTATGGTGTCTCGTCGGTGAGGAAGCAGATGAGGATACTAATAGTGATGCAGAAAGTTTTGTATCGTACCTATTTTTAATAAAAATAAATTAGAATTATAGTAAATCTAAATTTAATGTTGATGCATTTTTTCATTTAAGTGTATCAGATTTGAATGCAACATTTAATCAAATAAATATATGTAACATATTTTTTTTTATTTGTGCAGCAGTATAAAAGTGCATAAAATAATGGGTTTATGAGATTTGTAAATCATTGTATTCTGTCTTTTATTTTATTTTACACAACGTCCCAACTTTTCTGGAATTGGGGCAATGAGCAAATGAGCAATGCACATGTATTTGTGGGCATTATAGTAGAGGTACAGGATATGTTCAAAATGCCTGTGTGATGTGGCGCTATGTGTGTATTCTCACCCTGGATGGTGTCATCTCTCTCAACCTCTGTCTCGTTGTCATCCTCCAGACAGAACACCACATCTCTCTTCACATCCTCCTTCCGATTGGTCTGGGCATCGACCGTCATCCACGACTTCTTGAGAGACTCTTTGGCCACCTGCAGTCACACAGTGGCTGTTGGTCACAACACAATGTCACGGCATCAAAAAAAACGACACACAGACAGACTGTTTGAACACTTCAGATCTCCAGCGCCCTGAGGGACATCGGTATGGTTCCTAATGGGACAGGGCCTTACTGCTTTGTATCCGAGGATCTTGATGGACAGGGAGCTGCCGATGGTCAGCTGACACGGCCAGGCTGTTGGTCTCCTCTCAATGCTCTTGAAGATGGACAGCTTCTCGATGGCTTCACTGCAGGACGGAGGGAGAACCAAGCACACAGGTAGATGTTGAGAAACTTTCAACCACTTCCATCCTGTCCTTCAGACAACATTCTTCAGCTCTGAGACCAAACCTTTGGTGTGAAACTAGTTCATTCTCAGGGCGTGCACTCTTTTCTTGAAATATTGAGTTTTCTGTGCTCTACATTCACTCCTGACTAGAACTGCAGAAAATACATGCTTTTAAAAACAATCAAAGGCGCTGATTTGTAAACGTGTCCGACAAGTTAGACCAGCGCACTTCTACCTGAAGGGGTACACTTCCTCCAGGCCATCCTCTTCATCCAGAGCCAGCATGATCTGCCTGACCGTCTCCATGCCCTGCTTCTGCTCCCTGGACAGACCCTTCCCCCTGTGGGCCGGGCGCCCAGAGCTTCCTCCTGCTCCATCCCCGTCCTCCTCATCTTCATCATCATCCAGAGGAAAGGGCAAGCTGAAGGAGCACATGAGCCAGAGTCACTCTGCCTGCAGAACATTCTGTTCTGTGTTTCAGATGTTTTGCTCTGTATATAAGACATTCTGTATAAAACTCTCTGTTAGGACACAAAGTGATAGAAGACGGAGCACATACAAGAACTGCAGAGTAATGCTGGCCTTCTTCAGGTTTTCAATGATGACATCTAGCTGGTCTGTGTTGACCTTGGTGTGGAGGTCTGTTAGGATGGCAATGTTGAGACGCTCAAACTTCTTTCCTCTAAAAGGGAAATAATATTAAGTTAAATATGACCAATTATCTTCATTATTATGAAGATAAAATAGACAATAATAATAATAATAGGCAATCTTACAGAGATTCTTTTTGTAAGAGGTCCATGCACACAACAAGAGCATCCAACCCTGATTAAAATATTAAGGAAATACAAGTACTTTTAACTGTATTTTTTTAATACTATGTTCCCAATTTGTACAAACAATTATTAAATATTACTTTCATTTTCTAGATTGTCATTATTTGGCCAAATCAACTGGCTGAATTAGCATTTAGTTTAAGAGGGCAACAGTGGACATGTGGAACAGCAGGGATCGTGATCACAGATAGGATACAGTCGGCCTGTTGACTACCAGGCTGTATCTGACTGTGGACTTCTTCAAGCAGGTCAAAATCTGGAAGCATCATATGGCGATGAACAGTGATATTCTGGTACTGGCTATCATCAGCCAGTAGGTTCTTAGTGGTGTCGGTGCCGAACAATACTAGGCCCAGCTCATCTTTGTTCTCAGCAAATACCTGCAGTCAAAGACCATTCATTACCTATTAATTGTATATTTGTGTACTATAAAGTGTACTACTAACTTTTTAGTCGGTGTACTATAAAGTTGTATTTATTTATTTCAAAGGGAAAAAAGAAAGATTTAACCTGTCTCTGAATAAACTTCTGGATGACTTTCTTAGCTTGTTCAAATGGTGATTCTTGGCCTGGAGCAGAGTTGGACATGGAGAACCCCACGTCCATGCACAGCACTAATGCAGACTAGATGGGAATGAAGAGAGAACCATTTAGACCTAATTCAAAGTATCCATAGGTATAAGGGTAAACTAAGACTCAATAGTTATTGGGTCCCCTGCATGTAAGCATTTGCCAATAGCATACTGTGTTAGGTATTCATTTCTATTCAGCAGAGGGCAGTGTTTCATTCAAATGCACGAGCAGTGGTCTGCAGTCTTGTTGTATATAACACGTCAGTACATGCCCTGCCCACTACTCGCCGCCTTGTTTCCATGTATTTATAGTGACTTTAATGCTAAAATGACACACATACGCACTAATAAAGATACATGTATCACAATAATCAATTTCTAAAGCTGATAGGAACGTAAATGAGTAGATTATAAAGAGTAAAAAGTTACTTGCTTTCGAAGACCGAGCCATTTTCACTCCCTTTCCCTCGTCCAAGCTTCTGTCCCACTGTGTTATCAGTCCGTGGAGGAACTTTAATTTGAAAAGTTTGTTCCTAACTGGTTATTTACTTTACAGATATGACGTGAAGAATTCATATGTTTTTCACCTTGTATTTAATACATTCATTGCATTTTTTAGCTAATGTAAAGTATTGGCTTAAATAGGGCATCAGTATGGGGTGATGATGCAGACAGACCACAACGGCCTGCCATACACGTACGAACATGACAAGTAGGTCAAACGCCCCGGGTGCCCCAGCGGTCACTTCTTTATGAATAATGTGCATTCTGTGGTTAACATACTGTCTACATATACCAGTTGACCTGCCTATTATTGACTGTTATATATAGAGAGATTTGGTGTGTTTATTATGGGCTAGCGCTATTGGCAAAAAGCGCTTAACCCCAACCAAAGAGTATACGTTCTTTGCCCCAACAGACCAGAAGCCCACACGAGCATAGTTATTTGCCTTGTAATAATCTTGGTCGCTGGTCATAATAATTTGTCATAAAGGGAATGTCTTCACTGAAACACACACTCACATAAAAAGTATATCCTACATAGAAGAATGTTCAGGGAGTTTTATAACCTGATTTGTCGGTGTCATTTGGACGAGAGGAGCATATATGCTATACCAGAAACACTTATTTCCCAAGTGCTGATTTATTTAATATGTTAATAGATTGATATAGACTCAATACATTCATTTTACCATAATCCTTATTTACTCAAATACACATCACTAAATACACAATTTCCATGCTTGCTACAGCCTATGGCATGTTGAGCTACAGTAAAGTATCAAACAATCTTCTTCAGATCAAAGCGATCAAACACAGCCTAGTGGTAAATTAGACTAATCCAATATACACATGAATTAATAAATATCCATATGAATAAAATACACATTAAGAGGTTACACAAAAACAACACAGCATTCACTGTGAAAATCATTTATTTCCTTTCACTGCATCTCATGAAAAGCAACAAACACGACGCAACATTGAGTGAACACCAAATACAGTTCATGCCTGTGAAACAGAGCCTTCCACATGTTAGCCTGCAGTGCATATGGATTCAACTCCATCTAGCTGAATTCATCTTGTTTCCTTACCAGACCAACAGTTGGACGAGATCTTTTAATCTGTCTGACATATCACAGCCAGACAAGTTGATTGAAAGTTACAGCTTCCTACACAGTACAAAACACCTGTACATGTTTATTCATAACCAGAGTAGGTAGCCTTGTCATCAGAAAGGTTTTTTAAATACATTTAATAACAGGCATTAGAATATGGGAACTGAGACAGCAACCAGGTGGTAAACAGATTTAAGAAGCTCAAAACCCTGATGCCTTTGGACTGGAACAATGAAGATGAGCAATGTCAGCAGTGTTAGCAACAACAATGATAGTCTTTCAGGTGGTGTTAAATATGATACATGTTAATGAGAATTAATGTAAAATCAATATCAAACTCCTGTTATGACAGTTAAGCATAATAAATTAATAAAACGTTGCATTAGTGTAAATCATCACACAATGTCACCTGCAGACCAAAACTTTTAATTGATGCATTTGAAATGTGCTTCCTGATTACAATGTACAGCACACATCCATCACATACGTTAAAAGAAGTATAAATATTTACAAAGTGTAACTGAATGCATAATCCACTGTCCATATTGTTTTTTTTTTGCAACTCCCATTCTGTGTACAATGGTGCTGTTCACTGTGTGCGTCTGAGTTTTAGGTCCAAACACAGATGTAAATCATAGCTCTGGGACATTTTAATATTTAGAGGAAGACAATATTTAAATAAATGATAGTGTGTGTGTGTGTGTGGTTTTTACCACAGTCCGAACCGTGGATTAATTAATCCATCCCTTTGCAACATGATTCACCAAACAGTGTTGGGTTATGGCTAATTCCTGCTCAGCCAGTCTCTTCCTAGTACTGGAAATGAATCCCCCTTGATCCTTCCATCTCCCCCTCACACACAGGAGGTCTGAGCCAGCTCGTTGGGGTTCTTGCCGTGCATGCTACCAGAAATGGTGTCGGAGTCCAGAAGCTCCACGATGCTGTAGGGGGAGCAGTCCTCCAGCCCCAGCTTCCCACAGGCCCAGCCGCAGAAGCCCTTTTCCAGGTCTCTCACTGACAGCCACCACTCACTGAAGGCCCAGGACACCTGCACCACAGCGGAGTACAGCGCCAGCGACACAGCCATGGCCATGATCAGCATGGGATAGAAGATGATGAGGAAGGGACAGACAGTAATCTTGTGCCAGAAAGTCCGCTCCTCGTTGTACACCAAGAAGACGTTGTACCAGGTGAGCGTGCCGTAGTAGAAGGAGGTGATGAAGGAGAAGAGGAAGACCACAGGGGCGCAGGAAAGGCTCCACAGCACCACGTGGGGGCCCTGGCAGAAACCGAGGCCGCAGGAGCGCTTGGAGCCCTCTCCCGCCTCGCACTCGGCATCCAGACGCTCCTTGGAACGGGCAAGGTCCCTGAGCTCACGCTCAGTCAGCGTCACATGGATGTCCACCATCTGACCTTTCTTCTTACCCCGAGTGATGGTGCCCGTCAGGGTGACGTAGCGGCTGTCTGGGGGGAGGTTCCAGCCTCCTGTCAACACACAATACAGACAACTCCTCACAACACCTCTCCTTAATATGAAACAGAACTAGGTGACTGAAGGGAGTTGGGGAGGGAGGGGTTACAGCAATAGTCCTACAGATGTATCATATAAGTATTTCAAACATTCAGTTAAGAAACGGCACAGCTAATCGACAGCTCTCCATTGCACACTATACATGGAGCAAGTCACATAGTACATCATTATGGTCTATGAAACTGTTTAAACTGAGAAACTGAGTTAGAAACAAGGGTCTGTTTTGTCTCTCACCCTCGCCAGTCGGTGTGGAGAGGAATTTAGCTCCCTCCTCGGTGCTTCTCTCAACGCTCTCCTCTCCAGCTTGCTCCTCCCCTGGCGTCCTCTCAGTCTCAGACCGGTACACAATAATGGACTCTGGCCGAGGTTCCTTCTTCTTTCTCCTCTTCCTCCGAGTGGCGGGACCTACTTCACTTCCATCTACCTGGTTCCCTGATGTATCCGACCTCAGGGAGATCATCTGGGGGCTACTGTCACCCGCTGGCTGCTCCTCTGTCTGAGCCATCCTGAGCCTTAACCTGGATGAGTCACTTCCTGGATGTGGTACTGGCTGGATGTTGTGTTGCAACTGAAGACCTGGGAAGGTGTTCTGGTTACATGGATTTGTTCTTTCAATAAGTTCAGTATCAGTGGCAGGCCTCTTTTTCAGGCATCTGTGAACGAGAGGGAAAAAGATACATACTTTTAATGCTTCAGTGAAAATTTAGAGAATTAAATATGTAAGAAAGTAAAAATCTACTAGGTATATCAGTTGATCAAATTTGTTCTATGAATATAATAGCAGTTGTGCACTTGTGAATCACAACTACATGCAATTGTGTTTGCATAATTATAGCACAGACTGGTGTTCATACATAATAGATACTTAGACACGTTTGGCTTACTCTCAATAATAAATAAAACAAATCTAAAACCTTCACGATTGATTTTAAAGACGATATAACGAGAGGTTATTTTGCTTTATATAATGTTGGATCGTGTCTTATTGCATTAGATTCGAGCCGACACCCTTTATCGAATCACATTTAGGCTACAACATACGGTGGGAAGTATAGCAGGAAACGGTCATGCCAGAGTATGGTTAAAAGATAACCAATTGAAAATATTACTTTATAAATTGCGTATATTACTTTATAAATTGCGTATTGCGATTCAAATGTTTCGGTATATTGTGCCTTAGCATTTAACACAAGCGAAAATACTGACAGCACGTAGCTTAAGCAGGCAATGTAGGCTACTAGCCTATTCTTTTACAGCTGATCCCCCCTCCCTTTATATCCCACCCATACCATTTCTTTTGTCTACACAGGGTTATCGGCGAGGAATATCCGTAAACAAATTTAAAAGGAACTTTGGTCTTACCTGAAATGTATAAACCAACAAATACGCCGTAGAATATATGCATTAAATTCCCATTTGTTATTTCATTCGAAATGTCGGCTATTCGCCGAGCGCACGCTCGGCTACACAGCACAGCGTTCTTTCACAGTAGGCTACTGATGCGCTCCGCAAACTGTATTCCAGAATACCCCTAAACCCGCCCCTCAATTTCTGTCAATCCAAATGCAAACACTAAACTCCTGATTAAAATGTTAATCCATGGGATCTCAGTTGATATTACAGATTATGATTATTTTTAAACAAACGAATGCCTTGGGTGCTATTTTTGTTTACATAAATGCAACAAATGCTTTTATACTATCACAGACATGCACTTAGAATTAATATGCCTTTATTTACGACCCTTTCCCCATTCTGTCAAATTCATAAAAATACAGTCAAAAGAAAAATACTGTCAAATGTGTCACCAGACACGTTTCTTCACCTAAAAGAAACATTTCCTGAAATCATCTCTCGAGGGCACTGATGTTTTTGTGACGCATGGTTGTACACAATTAAAACAGTAATAATTTTTTTTAAATTCAACATCCTCCCATTCCAATATGGAACTAAACTGAATTAACTAGGTAATTGTAGAAGAGAAGCATATTCTGTTGAAATAGAAAAACAAGCAACCAGTCACAGTGTAAATTACATTAATGGTGTGGTTTGGAGGCACTTTTTGAGAATGAGGTCACACATTTTGTAATTGTGTCTGAGTGATTGAGAAAACTAAGAATTCAGTGTAAACACTATTGTCAATGATGTAGGCAACACAAAATAATGCAAGACTCATTAGGCTCAGGGTTGATTTCAAGAGCCCCGAGGTGTCCGCCAATAGCACCAATGCCACAACACCAATGACCTTGCATCTCACACATGGAAGAGGTTAGACACACCTAGAAAATACTCTGAAAGGTCTGAAATCAATGTTAGATGAAGTTCATAGCGTATAATGCATTTCTTTTCTTTTGTTTATAGTGTATATACTTAGGTTTGAAAATAAAAAGTCTATGTTCTGTCCCAGGTGGTCTGTGGTGAGAAAGTACATTAGCTTTTGCCAACCTCCTCTGTAGGTTCTTAACTTCTGGAGAGACTAACTAACTACGCTAACTACAAATGACCTGGTTGGATGTGCTAAAGGGGAATGCCCCAGACACCATGTTATAGAGCAGTACCCCCAGCTGCCAGACAGTGGATGGAACAGTCTGGTAGGAACCATGGCGGTACTATTCAGGAGGGATGTAATGTTGGGTACCTGACAAACACACACAAAACAACCTTAGATTCACCACACATGGAAGTATGTTTACATATATGATTGTGTGCAATTGAAAAATAGTGCATTCTTCATTTCCACTCAAGTCCTTGTGTTCATCATCATGGTAAATGTTTGATGATCTTTTGCTCTTTAATATGAATTGTGTGTGTGTGGGGGGGGGACTGTGAAGCACGGAGACTCCAAGAGAGAAGGTAAGACGAAGGGTTTTAATAGCACCTTTTGGTACAAAACAAAAACATTAAAGAAAACAGAGTTATGTCTGCGTGTCTCTTCTTTTTCAAGGGTCTTTGCCTCTGGCCCTCCTGGCTCATTCCTTTGGTCTCCTCTCTCCTTACGGCAAGTCTGTGTAGCATAAAAACCACATCAACCAACATATCACCCCTTTTTGCCCCCTTTTGTACTCCCCCCGAGGGCCTCTTGTTCTACCACTGCATACTTCCTCTCTGCGGGAGTCAGCTTTTTACTGATGAACAGAACAGGGTGTTCCTCTCCCTCAAACTCCTGTGATAGAACCGCACCAAGTCCTGTATCCGATGTGTCGGTCTGGACAACGAAAGGCTTTGAGAAGTCCGGGTTACGCAGCACTGGTTCAGTCATCAGGGCCCTCTTTAACCTTTGGAACGCTTGCTCTGTGTCCGCCGTCCACTTGACCTGCTCTGGCATGGTCTTCTTGGTAAGGTCAGAGAGAGGGGCGGCTTCTGCGGAGAACCCGGGTACAAATCGACGATAATACCCGGCTAAGCCCAGGAATACCTGGGTCTTGGTTTTGGGCCTCGGCCACTCTAGGATGGCCTGTACCTTTTTCATCTGGGGCTTAAGAAGACCCCGTCCAATGGTGAAGCCCAGGTAGCGCCCCTCCGTCAGGCCCAAGTAGCACTTCTTAGGGTGGGCCGTCAGCTCCGCCTGTCGTAGGGCACCTAAGACCTTCGGGAGGTGGACCAGGTGATCCTCCCATGATACGGAGTAGACAACGACATCATCCAGATAGGCTGCAGCATAGCCCCCATGGGGTCGCAGGACTTCATCCATGAGTCGTTGGAACGTGGCTGGTGCCCCATGGAGGCCGAAAGGCAGGACCAGTGGCCGCTTTGGGTACTGAATGCAGTCTTTTCTCTGGCCTCCGGGGCTAGGGGAACCTGCCAGTAGCCCTTCGTGAGATCCAGGGTACTGAGGAAACGTGCTGAGCCCAGTCAGTTCATCAACCCGAGGCATGGGGTAGTGGTCAAAGGCGGAAACCTCATTCAGCCTGTGGTAGTCATTGCAGAACCGCCAGGATCCGTCCGGCTTGGGGACAACCGGGCTGGACCAAGGGCTGCGGGACTCCTCAATGATGCCCAGGTTTCTCATACGGACCACCTCTTCTTCAACCGCTTTCCGCCGGGCCTTTGGTATGCGATATGGCCGTAGCTGAACGGTTATCCCGGGGGTCGTGTTGATGTTGTGTTGGATGAGTATGGTGCGGCCCGGACTTTCCGAGAACACGTCGTGGTGTTGGCTGATTAGCTCTCGAAGGTCTTGGCGCTGGCTTGGGGACAGGTCGTCACCGAGAGGCACGAGGAGCTGTGGGGAAGTGACAGCGGCAGATAAGACGGGGTCTTCCTCGCCTTCCCATTCCTTCAGCAGATTGACGTGGTATACCTGGTTTTCCCGTCGTCTTCCCTCTTGTCTCACCCTGTAGGTGACCGAGCTAAGCCTCTCGGCGATGATGTATGGGCCCCTCCAGGCGGCCAAGAACTTGCTCCGGGCGTCTGGAACCATCACCATCACCTTATACCCTGGAGCAAAGACGCGTAGGCCGGCCTGTCTGTTATACGCTCTCCTCTGGGCCATCTGGGCCTGCTCCATATGTTCCTTCACAAGAGAAAGCACTCTCTGCACCCGGTCTTCCATGGCTCTCACATGGTCAATGGTGGTGAGAAAGGGGGAAGGCTGTTGTTCCCAGGTCTCCCTCAGTGGAAGCCTGGGGAACCTCCCGGACAGCAAAGAGGACGTATGGGAGCATTAGATCCCAGTCCGTCCCATCTTCGTCCACCACTCGTCGGAGCACTCGTTTCATGGTTTGGTTGAACCTCTCCACAAGGCCGTCTGTCTGGGGGTGGTAAACAGAGGTTCGGAGATGTTGGACCCTCAGCATCCCACACAGGTCTTTCATCAGGCGGGAGACAAACGGGGAGCCTTGGTCTGTCAGGATCTACTTGGGAACACCCACTCGACTGGTGAGGAGAACGATTTCTTTGGCGGTGACCTGGGCTGTGGCTTTCCGTAGCGGCATGGCTTCTGGCCACCGGGTGGCGTAGTCGACCATGACTAAGATGTATTCGTGGCCCCGGGATGATGGAGGGAGGGGCCCCACGATATCCAATCCGATCTGCTGAAACGGAACATCTATGATGGGGAGCGGTACCAATGTTGCTGGAGGCGGTCGCCGAGGTGCAGTGCGCTGACAAACTGGGCATCGTCTACAGTGTCGTTCCACGTCCCCTCTCATGCCGGGCCAAACGAAGCGGTCACAGATTTTCTCCAGGGTGTTAGCCACTCCAAGGTGTCCACCCAGAGGGTGGCCATGAGCCATCCTGAGCACCGCTGAAACTTTGGGTCAGGGTAAGACCAGCAGATCCACTTACTCACCTCTGCGTATCGTGTTCTGGTAAAGGAGGCCATTCCGTACCAGGAAGTAGGTATCTGGTAGCCGGCCACCTCCCTGTCGGTTTCCTTCGACCACCTGGACCTGTCCCCAACAGTGTTTCAGGTTCTGGTCTTCCCGCTGTTCCCTTCTCAGGGAGCCCCCACCGCCTGGAAGCAAGAACACAGACAAGGGGTGTGATACGTCTGGAGGCTCACCTTCTGGGTCGGCCTCGGTATCCTCTTGACCCAAGCAGGCAGGAAGAGGAGGGCTTGTTAACACTCTCTGGTAGGGTTGGTGAGACGGGGCCCTGTTCTTCCTCCGGGGCCTCGCTTTGGCAGGTGATAGGGTCCCCAGGTCTGGCCAGTCGCGCCCCAGGAGGAGGGGAACTGTAAGGCCTGGGACGACGCCTACTGATAGGTCTCGGACCTGTGCCGCAGTCCCCTGGATCTTCAGCGTTGTAGCAGGGACGTGATGGATGTCTCCATGTACACACGCGACGGGAAGAGTGCCTTCGGCGCGGTATTGAGAGGTTCAGCACAGAGGGGTGCACCAGGGATATAGAGCTACCTGTATCCAGCAGGGCCTCTACGGTCCTTCCTCCCACCTTTACCGGCCGGGTTGGTGCTTTGGGCCCTGCCGAGCCGTGTACTGCACACCCAACCTGCCACGGTTTTTCCCCTGGATCGGTTGGTGTTCAAGCCTGGGTCTGTAGGCATGGGCTCGTCCTGGGCAGTGGGTGCCCGGGAGGCTGGGGCCGGCCCTGGACGGGGCCAATCTTCTCTCCGATTGACCGGAGGGGCCCCCTTGAGGTTGGGGAGGAAAGGCGCAGCTTCCCAGTCCCTTCTCCGGGCGCCTGGGATGGTCCGGAAAACCTCCGCCTTTTCGACAGCTGGCCGCCAGCTCCTGTAGGTTGGATAGGGTGTGTATGCTGGCCATGCGGCGTTCGTCGGGCCCCAAGGTCCTCAGAAAACGCTCTACGCTCTTTTCAAGGGTCTTTGCCTCTGGCCCTCCTGGCTCATTCCTTTGGTCTCCTCTCTCCTTACTGTGTAGCATAAAAACCATGTCAACCAACATATCACCCCTTTTTGTCCCCTTTTGTACTCACCAGGAGTGGGGTAGATTAGCAACAGGTTGCCAGGCCCACGGCTGACAAGGCCCCCTTGTCACAGGACACACAAGAGTATGGAACCTACCAAGGAACTAGGTGTAGGATCCTTCTTTTAAAATGTAGCCACAGCCAAAGTCTTGAACCCTAATGCGGAACAACAGAACCGGTCTCAACCAGAACGTTCTCTGGTTTAATGTCTTGGTGGAGGACACCCCAAGAGTGAAATTTTATCAAGGAATTAACCAGCTGCCTCAGAATGATCTACAGAAAGAGAGACAGAGAAAAAGATGAAGGAGAGTTGGGAGAGGCAAATTAAGGTACATTTTTACTTTCATAAATAGCTTTCTGAATGTGGATGGCTGTGATGAACTTGTCTGCACAAGCTCACCCTGGCAGGATCCTCTGGGAGATATCCTCCTCTCTCCTGGATGTAATCAAACAGGTCTATGACGGGTACAGGCCTCTCCAGAACCCCGATCAGCTCCTGGTCCAGGTCGTACCAGTCCAGTAGCTCCACTGCTGCCTGACCGCCCCCTCCTTCTCCAACCCTGGCCTCACCCCTCACCTCCTCATCCCTGACCTTCTTAGCTATGTCCTCCCCAGCCTGTCATACAATCAGCAAGAGCACCATCTCCAGGGAGAGCTGGCAGAGCTTTCCACCCAGGGTCTTAAACACAGAGAACACAACAACCAGTTAATAGTGCTATAGGGACTTGCTATAGGGCTATAGGGAGTTATCTGTCAGAACACGGTTTTTGATAACACTGAGACAACTATGAAATGGAATCTATGAATAGTAAGTAAGTTAGCAGGGTTTCCCGCAGCACTTTTCAGTTAAGCAACACACGCCTGCCGCCTTAACTACACGTTTTTTTAAATAGCGATATCTGCCATTGTCCTGTTTTCTCCCTTCCATTCCAAACCGTGACCAACGCCAGTCTCCCTTCTCTGCAGAATGCATTGGAGGAAAAACACACACATTCATGTACACTGTATTTTTGTTGTCTATCCATCTATCTTTTTGTCTTTATTTTGTTGTATACCTTAGCTATCGTTTTTAACTACAACACCAATTCCAAAAAAGTCGGGACTTTACAAATCTCATAAACTCATTATGTTATTCACAATAGAACATATACAACATGCCAAATGTTTGTCATGTCAACTGAATGTACCATTCTCAGGGAAAAATAAGGTAATTTTGAATTTGATGGCAGCAACATGTCTCAAAAAAGTTGGGACAAGGCCATGTTCACCACTATGTAGCATCCCTTCTTCTGGGGATGAGGAATTGTCCCTTTTGTGTCTGATACAGGATTCTTGCTGCTCAACGGTCCTGGGTCTTCTTTGTCATATTTTTCATTTCATTATCCACCAAATGTTTTTAACTGGTGTAATGGCAGAATTCTAGTGGCACTGTGTAGATTTGAATAGTCAAGAGATGGCGGTTTCAATTTAATTTATTTTACTTGTACAAATTAAGAATTAACAAAGTACTTTGTGATCAGTCAAAACGAAGGAGGTGCTAGCCACAGGTCGTTCGCAAGAGTGATGAAGAACAACCTTATATAAACTTTAGATCAAATGGTTCTTCTGATGGTCAATCCATCAATGTAGCGAACTCTGTGATTGGTCAGCACTGCTCAGTGACAGTTTGACTCCATACCAAGTGTCCCACAGTTCTTTGATGTGGCATCTCTCCCCAAACCAGTAGATAGTAAAGCCACAGGAGTTCACCAGTCAAATGGTCAACTGTCCTTTGTGTGGACATCTTCAAACAAGTATTTAATTAACCCCACCCATGCAACAGGAAGGGTCAGAGCAGCTTGATCAGTTCATCTATCTTAAACTGCTCCCTCAGATCACAATAACAATACAATTGAATCCACATTGCCTCCAGACCAGCTGTCTCATCCTCCCCAGATGTCATAAACTGCAAATGGCATCTCTACCAAATGGAGTTATTTCAACATTCATTGTATCAAGCTTCTTAACCAACTTTAGACTTCCATTAAAACACATTCCTCATATATAAAACACACACATTATAACTGTATTCCAAATTTCCACCACACTGGTGAAAGGTCTGAACTGCAGGCAGGCCAGTTCAGCACCTGGACTCTTCTATTACAAAGCCATGCAGTTAAAACAGATGCAGGATGTGGTTTAAAATAGTATTCCTAAAATATGCAAGGCCTTCCATGAAAAAGATGTTGCCTGGATGCAAGCAAATGTTGCTCTAAAACCTGTATATACCTTTCAGCATTGATGTTGTCTTTCCAGATGTGCAAGCTGACCATTTTATAGGCACTAATGAACCCCCATACCATCAGAAATGCAGGCTTTTGAACTGAGTGCTGATAACAAGCCGGTTGTTCCTCTTTAGTCCGGAAGACGCAGCGTCCAAGGTTTCCAAAAATAATTTCAATTTGTTTGACCACAGAACAGTTTTCCCACTTTGCCTCAGTCCATTTTACATTAACTTTAGGCCAGAGAAGATGGCAGTGTTTCTGGATCATGTTCACATGTGGGTTCTTCTTTAGTTAGTTGCAAAATGTTCCTCCACATGTTTATTTTTAGTAACACTTACTTGTTGGGAAGGGGGAAATAAAAGGCTGGAAAAAGTGTTTCTAAAAATAAACAGCTGGAGGAACATTTTGCAACTAACTAGGTTAGTTGCAAACAAGTCAGTAACATGATTGGGTATAAAAAGAGTATCTTAGGGGGGCAGAATCTCTCACAAGTAAAGATGAGCAGAGGTTCACCAATCGTTCACATGTGGGTTCTTCTTTGCATGATAGAGCTTTAACCTGCATTTGTGGATGGCACGGCAAACTGTGTTCACAGATAATGAATTCTGGAGGTGTTTTTGAGCCCATGCAATGATTTCCATTACAGAATCATTTTTATCATCTATCATCTAGAATCATCTAGCTGCTGTAGCTGGAAAATCTAACTTTTCCCGAACCCCGTGGGGAGGAGGGCCACAACATCATGGCCACCAACAAAACTCAGCACGGATTGTTCTTGCTCTGGCTTTAACTTATGGATATTCGGCAGCGTTGCCACAACAGACCGAATAGCTTCGCTCGCATCTTTTTCCGCCGCCATTACTGAACTACAACTCAAACTAATGCACGACATCAACGTCATCGTTCTCAGCCACTCTCTCTGTTCGCTGATTGGACCTATAGAAAATGTGTTTCTGAAAACCGACTAATACACCGAAATCCCAGACCTAGTACAGAAGCAAAATCAAAATTGAGCGGAAGTACGTAGGAGGGCAGAGCCAGGCTAGTGCATTAGTGCCTGCAAAATTAATGGGAGTCTATGGACCTAAACGGCTAAATTTGTATCTTTCGCCTGATTGTCGTTGAGAAATCTCAGATTTTATAGTAGTTTTTGCAAGTTCAACATGGATTATTGGTCGAAAGTTGAATTAACGAGTACTTATGTCCTATCGATTTCTTACAGGGTGAGTCATTGTTGCCCATAACACGCTAGCATTCTGCTAATGAATGCTGATTAGTTAGTGAAGGACTGATTACAACCAGAGATCCTGCTTGATGGCATCCGAAGTGTGTGTGTGTGTGTGAACATTTTGGCGTAGTCTTTGAAACATTAGCAAACCAAAACTCTTTCTAGCATGTGTATTTACAGGGAGAGCCTAACCTGTCAGCAGCTGTTTTGTCGATACCTCGAGAGAAAAAAGGATTGACTCAGAGCTTGCCGTAAAGCAGTATCTCTGGCCGTACGATGTGTATGACGTTATTGACCTTTTAACCCTTGTGCTGCCTTCGGGTCACATGGACCAAAGGTTCATAACGAACCATCGTTGTTTTTACCCAATACAAAAACAAATACAAATAATTTTCTTATAACCTTCGCAATGTGGGGGGTCTGAGACAGCCCAACGGTTAAAAGAAAATGCTTCACTTTGTTTTTGTATGCAGTAAAGTTGTCGCAATAGGACGGTGGGTCACAATGACTGATGGGTCAGAATTACCCGAAGATAACACAAGGGTTAAAAGGCTTTTTAGAACATAAAAGCGACTTTAAAAAAATCTAACACCCAGCAGTGTCTATTTTCTTTGCCTCACCTTTCGAATGCAATATTCAAATTACTAGACAAAAAAATGTATACTGAGAAAAGTGGATTTTGAGGGGGTATAGCTCCATAGACCTAGCCTGGCTCTGCCCTTCAACGTACTTCTGCTCAATTTTGATTTTGCTTCTGTATTAGGTCTGGCCATGAGGTAAGTAAGTCAGATGTCTCCGGTTAATTTTCTACCGGCCAATCAGCGAACAGAGGGAGTGGCTGTCGTGCGCTAGTTGGTACTGACCTTCCGAGCAGTGAACGGGACTGCACCCGACTACATCAAGTCTCTCCTGCAGCCTTACACCCCCACCTGCCACCTACGGTCTTCTTCAGACAACCGCCTGGTGGTCCCACCGCTCAAGAACGCCCGGTCCCAACACAAGCTCTTCTCCTGTCTGGCCTCCCAGTGGTGGAACCAACTCCCCACCTCCATCAGAGACACTGACTCCCCACCTTCAAGAAAAGGCTCAAGACGCACTTGTTCCGGGAGTACAACGGTACTTAGGAATGGTTTGCTGGACCCCATGTTAGTTTCCTCAAGGATCGCAATGACTCTTGCTTTGAGCCTTGCTGCTCTTGTTGGTTAGTGGTAACTGATTTAAATTGTTGAAATATTTTTTACTGTTGCTTGCTTTTCTACAGGTACACTTGCACTTATAGCGATTCATTAAAGAATATATTGTGCTTATTAAAGTTATGCATTGTGCTTATTAAAGTTATGAACTTAGAAGTGTGCTCAGGCTTAAACATTGGGTGTCACACTGGGTGTGGGAAGCAGGCTGTTCTTTGTGTCTCTATCTCTTCATTTTCAGAAACAACCTTGAAACCGGTTGGAGACGGCACCCGAGCAGGTGGGACGCGTAGGCAAGAACAACTCCCTGACGCACGAGAGAACAAGCTCAACCCTTTTTTGATACTTGTGTTTTCAATTGCATTGTATATGATATGCTGGGGCAGGGAAAGATAGCCAGTTGGACTTTGTGAACCAGCCAAAACTCTGTTGCGGGTAGGGAAACTAGACAACCCCAGAGCTCTGTACTTGTTGATTTCCAACTGCTGCATTAAAGCTGATATTATCGGACCTCTGCGACAGACCACTCTTTCTAGAACACAGATTTGTGTCATTGAATACCATCATTACATATTGGAATAGACACATAGATTTTGAATCCTTCATCATGTAGTTTAATTGTAACTTGTTTAACTACATGCTCTTGTGGTTCTTCCCTTTGGCACTTATTTTGGTTGTTCACAAAATGTACTTCATGTTTTGGCTACCCGCAATGTTTTTGGGTTTATCTTGTTGTTATCAGTGACCTATGCACTTGGTAAAGCTCTCTCTAGGAAGTCGCTTTGGATAAAAGCGTCTGCTAAAGGAATACATGTAAATGTAGTTTGTGTTGTAGTTCCGTAATGGCGGCGGAGAAAAATGCGAGCGAAATAGTCCGTTATGGCAACGCTGCCGAATATCCGTAAGCTAATGCCAGAGCAAGAACAAGTTTTGTTGGTGGCCATGATGTTGTGGCCCTCCTCCCCACGGGGTTCGGGAACAATTAGATTTTCCAGCTACGGCAGCTAGCTCTGTTACAGTAGTGGTGAAGGAATTGGCTAAGGGGAACGCTAGCGATTGGTTATGGCAGATCAGAGTGGCTCTGGGCAGATCCAAT
The DNA here is from genome assembly GCF_038355195.1 of Osmerus mordax. NCBI lineage: Eukaryota > Metazoa > Chordata > Actinopteri > Osmeriformes > Osmeridae > Osmerus > Osmerus mordax. Next base: position 12,095,958 of record NC_090051.1, on the reverse strand, counting down.
AGTTTTAAACTTCAACAGAGTACCCGCCTACAAGGAAGTCAACGCTTGTCAATGGAGCGAGGCCAGCTCTCTGTACAAATGAAATGTATGAGCAGAGAATGTCTAGTATGAGTCTGGTTAGGACCGTAGTACGGTGGCCCTGAAGTGCAAATCACACCCACTAACATGAGTGCATCCCCCAAATGAAAACACTCCCCCCAAATAGGATGACATGCTCACCTTCCCCCAATGGGAAACGACATTACATTAACTCAAAAACACATCACATTAACTCAAAACGGAAAGGGTTGGTACCATACTACACTTCGTTGCTGAATGGATGCAGTAACTAACAAGAAATTGATCGACAGTACAAAGTACAAAATGCAATAACCTGACAGAGTTACATGCACCAGGACATTTGTTTGGCTATCGAAGCATGTAGCAAGTAGTAGGCTACTTTATGTGAGTTTTTCGCTTGTCGTCCGCTATGAATGGACAGTAAAAGCACTGCTTATTCTACAATTTTTTTGCATTTGATGCGTAACTGCTACATTTGTTATTGTAACGTCTAAACAATTGGAATAACACACATATTGCATATATAAATCACAAGAATAATCGTTTACGTTTGAATTTGGCAGGGTAAGCAGTGCCTACCTTGCCTACCCTGACTGCACGTCACTGGTGTGATAACAGGAACTAGTTGTATGGCGTGAAACGCCATATATAGTTGTAAACTTATCTTTGCAGTGCGAGGAGCAAGTAGCGCGAGCAAATGAGAAAACGGACGCAACGTTTCTCTGTGCTCACTGAACATTTTCACAGCTTTGGCGCCACTTGTGCATCGTGATACTTGTAAAGTTAAATTTCTAGCTTGACAATAACTATACCAGCAGGGTAGGTAAATTAAACCATACTTAGTACATACTATATAGTGTTATATATATATATAGTACTACATACATAGTTTTTTTAAAGCTAAATTCCTTTTAGAGTTACTCACTTAGGATGGTCAGGCCAAATGTGTACACACTTTACATAGCTAGCTACAGTAGCTAGCTCTAGCTAGCTGATAGCCGGCAATTGCAACTGCCTAAACGTTACTTTCTTGTGTTGCATTCTAATGAAATAAATGACTAAATTTACATTTAGTCATTTAAATTGTTAGATCTTTTAATATCTGTAAAGCCACAATGGATGGTCAAGAATCATTTGTGAACATAGACATCCTCCTACTTCAGCTGGGTAAGTTCATTTCACAGGGCTCTAATTGTATAAAAGGTTTTGAGTTAAATTACCATACCTGTCAACGTTTGGGTATAAATTCCGTCCGAGAAGGGGTGGCTGGTGATGTTTTCTGATTGGCATTTAAGTATATAACTAATAGACAGCTATCTTAGTATGCCTGCGCCTCGTTCATTAGTTGTAAATAGCGGGACAAGTTATCCCTTACTTCTCAGCGTGAGAAAAGGTTGAAATGTGTGAGAAATAGTGATGGGGAATAGGGTCGTTCGCGATGAGCCGAACGACGTATAACAATAAAATAATTGTAGGGCTAAAGGCGCACACGATCATCCTCACATTCTGTTCCTGTCAATCATACACGCGGTGTCAACCAATTATACTGCATGAGGAAGGGCCGAGCCAAGTCACACACACTCAGTTAGACGAGTAGTCGAAACTCGGAAATCCATAACAAATCAATGCATTTTTAAAGACATTGTGGTTAAGGTAGAGTATGATTTAATTCAAATTGTTCCACACCTATCACAGTCAAATTCATAGTTAAAACATTTTTTTTTAAAGAGCCGTTCGGGAGCCAAAAGAGACGGCTCTTTTCAGTGAGCTAAGCCAAAAAAGCCGGCTCACGAAAAAGAGCCGGAATGCCCATCACTAGTGAGAAATACAAGGTGTTGCGTGAGAAATTGCTGAAAAGCGTCTGTCACCGCGAATGCGTGAGACTTGAGAGCCCTGATTTCAAAATGCCCATTTAGAAGTATAGACTAGGGTGACCAGATTTGAGTTTGTGAAAAAGAGGACACTTCGTCGCGTCGACGGAGGGGGGGACGGGGGTGTCTCGAAAAGAGGCATGTCCATGTAAAAGAGGACGTCTGGTCACCATAGACTAGACTGTCTGGCAAACTTACATTATATTAATTTCTTCCTGTGATGTTACAGTTCTGCAGTCTAGGGAACTGTCTCAAAAGAAGAATGCGATAAATCAACAAATAGAACGTAAGTTGTCCCCTTCATTGAGTATTGTTAGTAGCTACTAGTAGTAAACTATTCACTAGCCTCCACAATTTATACTCTCATTAAGTGTCCTGTTAATTTTATATTTCTACTCCATCAGTTTGCAAAGCCAATATTGCTGAGAAGAAATCTTACATAGAAACCACCACCTGCATTATAAGGAAACTTGAAGATGAAATTGATCAGAAACAGAAAATTGTAAAGAATTTTAAAGCCAATGCAAAAAGGTAAACAGATAGTCCACAAGAGTTTATTGACACACATACAGTACTTTGTGAGACCAAACCAGATGATACATCCTAAGTTAACCATCTACAGTATGTTATTGTAATTCTGCTCAAATTGTAGCATGAAGGCAACCAACAACTACCTTCAACAGTATGAGAAAGTGTTGCAGTTGGAACTGGAGAGGACACAAGAGAACTGCAATCAAGAAAAGTAAGCCTAGTAGTGTTTTCTGTAGGCTTACACTCGAGATGAAATGGCACACTGTAATTAACATTAGAAGATAAAACTTGATGTTTCCAATTCCCATTTTTTGTCTTAGGAAGGTCTACCAGGAGAGAATTGAAAGCTACAAAAAGGTGTTCCAGAAATACAAAGAGTATTACTGTGAAAGTCCTCTTGCCAAAAAACTCCTCATGATACAGTCTGAGAATGAGGAGATTGAGCGTCGCATTAACACTTGCGATGGACAGATACGAATGAGAGAGAAAGAGCTAGAAGATCAGCATGGTAACAAGTCTGATTTGTTGTTTTCTTTGTCTCCTGGTTTAGTACTTGACAGTTTAAAGCCTTCTTATATTTCCCTAGGGCAAACACAGAGTACTTTTTCCATTGAGAATTCAGCAGAAAGGTAAGGTCTCACTTCAGTGAGTGTTTTCTCGCAGTTCATGGTGATGGGTCGTATATCCAAACACAGTCTATAAAGATTCCAGTTTGCCCTACAGTGTCTCTGATCGTGTGAGTACTGAGGAGCCTAAGACGCAGCCAGATCATCAGGCAGATGACCTCGATGCTCACATACACTTGTCTTATCTCCACCTCACCCAGCCGAAGGGGCAGGTAAACCTAGCTGGGGGCTAGGCTGTCACCAACCTCCCAGTTAAAATATCTGTCCAGTTCTCATTCTAGGGACTTTATTGTGGAGGTGGATGTTCAAACAATTCAAGCTGGGCCATTTCACACGTTTCATTATAATACTTTGTATAACTGAAGTTTCATCAGTTATAGTATTCTTTTGCATTGTGACGTGACTCAATATTTCAGGATGGTTGTCAGGACATTGGTGAGGGAATGGCTGAGGAGAATCTGGAGGAAACTATCAGTCTGAACACACCAGCCTGCCCTCCATCTGAAGGAGATGCTTGTCCTGAAATGTGGTCCAACAAGGAAGTAATAGGTATGTGAAAAATTGCATTGTAATGTTTTAAAAGTCTTGTGTATTACACCTCTTCCTGTTTGTAATTTTAAGTCTCATTTCTCCAGAACAATTGCAGCCATCAGTTGAGGTTTCAAGTATGGATCGCAACCAAGGAAGTGTGCTAGATGTGCAGGTCTTTTACATGTTGTTCCTTAAGATTAAACAAAACGTCTTTACAATATTTTTTGAATCCGGACCCATAAATTGGACAGAAACGTATTTATTGAGTTGATAACAAAACTTCGGTTGATAACAATTTGGGTGGATAACAAAACTCATTTTGATCTTAGGTCAATACAGTACATCTCTTAGTATTAATATTCATCCAGTGTTAGCCCCATCAATACAGCGTTTATGGTTTTGTAAAGCATACAACATAAACGCAAGTTGAAATGCACTTAAACTCACACTGTTCTCTTATCAGGACGAGCCTCCTACTCTAGCTAGTATAGCAGAGGAGACGGAGGTGGTGGGGCAGAGAGAGACCGTGGACGAGGAGCAGGCACCTTTCAGGCACATGATTGAGGAGGAGCAGGGGGAAAAGAAGCAGTCTTCCCTAACTTTGATGGCCTGTACTCAGTCTTCCCCTTCTAGAGCTTTTACCAGTCAGGGTTCACCTCCCAGAGAAGGTCCTCATATCTCCCCACGGAGAATGAAAGCGGTGTCAAGTACCCCGACCTTCTCACTTGTGTAAGATAACTCAGTCATTAAGCCTGACAATGAGGTTAATCTGACCATTTCAGTAAGTTTAATATGTCCTGTGTAACATTATACCTGGCTAAAGAGTTGTTAACGAGAGGTGGTCAGTTGCTGGGTGGATACCGTTTACCAAGAGCAGGATTGGTTTGAACATTGGTGGGAACAAACTTTTTTCCCCAACCTTTATGCTAACATTACCCCTGCTCTGTCGCAGTTTTTTGGTGCGGACGTGTAAATGGTCTTTTGGTGGACTTGCGCCCCTAAACCTCTGTCTGTGCCCCTGCAGCTCCAGCCCCAGCAATTCACCCGGTCACCAGGAGAGTGTAGATGCCACATCTCCAGGCTTCCTGTTCTCCATGAGCTCTGCCACCCCAAGCTTCTCAGGGTTCGACTGTGGCTTCAACATGGCCTCGCCACAAGCAGAGGTGAGGGCAGAAAAATTGTAAGACAAGGCCTGAACGACCATCTGATTCACTGTTTTAGAATGCAAATGTCTTCTTTCCTATTACAGGACTCTCCTTTTACTTTCACAAGCTCCTATTTCAGTGACAAGGTAAGAGTGTGGTATATATACTTAGCTGAGTAGACCTTATAGTTCAAGCTCATGTCTTGTTTGTTGTTATCCAGAAACCCTCTGGATCCAAGTCCACAAGTGGTAAGTACTTGCTATGGATGTTCTGTTATAGGCCTGCTGATGTACTGGTATGACACCTGTGTGAGTTATAATGTTTCTGCAGGCTTTCCCTTTGACCAATCAGAGAAGTCGGAAGACGACTTTGAGTTTGCATTTTCTGACCAGAGTCCTGTGAACCAGGAAAGGGGAGGAGCTGTGGATGCATTGCCATTCTCCTTCAACTTTGGAACATTTTAACAGAGATTCTGATTCAGGTCACTTAACTATGGCTGTTCTTCATATCAGTTTACTTCCTGTTTGGTTGTTGTGGGAAACTAACATAAAATGTCAGCCATGCAGTTGCAGCACAGAAGATTGAGAAAAACCTTTAGTATATATTTTCTGAATCTTTAAATTTCCTTTTTAAATATGCTGTTTGGAAACTCCCTTTATATTTAAGTCGAAATTATTTGTTGACAATTGTTTTTCATATTAATGATTCACAAATACACACAGGTAAAAACAAATGGCTAAGAATTGTCAATAAAATAACGTCTTTAGAACTAAGTGTTTATATTAATGCTACAGCCTCAAATTACATTACAATTCACATTAACAATTATTCACAGCTCTGCTTTGTGGACATTGCTACTTAGCTCATCTTTTACAATTGCAAAAACAGAAAATAATCCTAAACTTTAAAGGTAATTGCACCTTACCCAGTGTTCTGAAAATGTCTGTGATTTACTGTTTGGTGTAACTGTATTGATAAACAAGATTTCCAGCAGTTATCTACCTCTATAAAGAGTAGAAAAGAGACGCACACTAACACCCAATTTAGAGAGTACAAATGATTATCAAACATCAACCGAAAGCTACACCAATTGCACAGGCCAAGGTCAAGGCCTAAGACAACTAAAAGATCCAATGCCACTCATTAAAAATACTTAATTGGAAAATACATGTTGGAAGTGTCACAATAAAAGTTAATTTCATTCAACATCATTACAGTTCATGACATCAAAAAAGCATGTTCAAGCACCAAGTAAGTGTACATCTCAAAGCTCAATTACATAACACAACAATCTGATATTTTCCCTCTGTGACAAACATTCAAAAGTATGGATTTGCATTGGGACCTGAGCAAAACTTCACTTTTAATAAACAAAGAATTGTGTATGCTGTGTGATCTTTTGACTGTTCAACAAATGTGTTTAAATATATAATTTCATATATTCATCTATAGACAATTTGGATAAGGTAAAATAAAAATTATACTATATATTGCATTTTTGTATTATACATTTTGTATTTCTTTGGGCCCTCTTGACCTGGATTTTTTTCTCTACACCTTATCAGCCTTTTAGATTTGTTTTGTAGTCATTATTATATTTCTATAAAGGTACATAGCAATACTTGGTCTACCTCATTCAATTACATTCCTACTGTAGGTATGGCAAGCTTTTCAACAATAAGGAACTGAGGTTTAAACTGGATTTCAGTATGTTTCAACAGTCTTTCAGGCACATTACACAGATGTAGGGACAAGGACTCCTCTTTAGACAGAGAAAGGAAAGACAGTTGCGGAATCATGGATGGAATGTAAAGATGAAATCATGGATGGAATGGTGGTGAATGGAAAGACATTCAAGGGTTCCAGAATGTTTAGAAGCCAGTATCTATGCTGAGGGACCTGCGGGTCACATGTTCGATCTCCCCAGGGACGTAATCGCTGAAGCTGGTCTGGTGCTTGGCCAGCATCTTCAGCATCAGACGCAGGTTCAACCACCACTGTGTCTTAGGCATCCTGTGTCTAGGCCAAGGAGATGAAGATAACTTAGAAATGCCATGGTTTACAGCAAAGGTTTGCAGTAAATTCTCGCTGAACAGTTGACGGTTGTCATTATACACAGAGTTTGAACTAAAACTCCAGATATTAAAATTAATGGTGGGCATAGATTTGTTTTTAATCTAGATTAATCTCACTGTAATATTGGCGTTAATCTAGATTAAAATGGCTCATTTGAATTCCGCCGAAGGCATTCAGAATATGTGTGCTATCCAAATAATGACTAAAAGTAAGTCTTTGAGAACGGGTTTCCCAAGCCAGGTGGCGCATTAGACCAGGAGCTCATCTCCTGTTTCCAAAATGCATCACAAACTGCTTGAGAAAGCTATTCTACTATGATAATTGGTGATGAAAATAAATTATGTTCAATAAGATGTACTTGTGTTTATTAACTGTTTATTAGATTAGTTAGCTTGGCTGATAGAGCTGTGCTGACGGGCTTGCCTCGGTTGCACTCAATCATCGTAGTTTGACGACGACTCTTCCCCTGCGCTACATCAGTGCTTGGCCCGGCATCTTACGCATTAGCTAAGGCCGGGATGCTTAGCGTTTAGGTGGTATTTGAGACTGGAAGAACTCCTACAGTAAACGAATTCCGCATAGCACAAGGTGCAAACAACCTTAGTCTTGTCGAGGTTTCCATTGGGAAGCTTCTTAAAAATACATTTTCCCTGAAGCAAACCAGGCGGCTTCATAGCTGCATCCATGTTGGCACGTCACGTTTGATGTGATAATTTCATACACAAAGCATACACACAGGTTCGAAGACTCGTTCTCGCCCCCTACAGTGCAATTCGGCTAGGTATACATCCGCGCTAAAATATCAAGGTGAAAGTCATCATAGCTTGCGTAGTATAGACCCAGCTCCCAACCCAACTTTGAGAATAGATTAACGGCGATATATTTTTTATCGCCGATAAGAGTCGCAGATAACGGCCCACCACTAATTAAAATACAATCTATTCTTCAGTTTGTATACACCTTCTAACCATTATGATATATGCAAATATGATGATTGACAGCAATAGAAAATCTGACCAGGGTTCCAATGTCACTCACTCAAAATCAGTCATGGCCTTTAGTTCAGTCACAGGGATGAAGGAGAGGACCTTCTTGTTGAGGCCGATCACACAAGCTGTGTTCGGGGCGTTGGCGAACACACGTCCTGAGACAGTAGAACAGACATTTTAACAACACAGTCCACAGTCCTCTAATCCAGTGGTTCCCAACCCTGGTCCTCAGGGCACCCTGTCCTGCCTGTTTTAGATGTTTCCAGCTCCAACACACCTGATTCAAATGAATGGTCATAAGCAGGCTTCTGCAGAGCTGGATAACAACCCATTCATTTGAATCAGGTGTGTTGGAGCTGGGAACATCTCAAACAGGCAGGACAGGGTGCCATGAGTACCAGGTTTGGGAACCACTGCAATCCCACTGTCCTCTAATCCCTCACTCCTCTAATCCCACAATCCTCTAATCCCACTGTTTTGTAATCACACAGTCCAGTAATACTAGTTTTATAATCCAACAGTTTTATAATCCCAGTCCTCTAATCCAAGTCTTCTGTTCCGCAGTCCTGTAATCCCACTATTTTCTAATCTCAGTCCTGTAATCCTACAGTCCAGTAATCCCAGTCTTCTAATCCCATTGTCCTTTAATCCCACTGTCCTCTAATCCCACTGTCCTCCCTGCTCTGAGAGGAGAAGTGTCTTGGTACAAGGTACCTTGTCTGTAGTTGTCCGCCATCTTCTCAGAAAGCCACTGCACAGCCTTCACACCCAATTTAGTGCCGAAATTTCTGTCAAAGGGTGAAGGGGCCCCACCCTGGAGAAGAGAAGCAAAGCATAGTTATGAACATGTCCTAAATGATTTAAATATATATGTACATGAGGACGTGCGTGTGAGACTAATGTTGAATTCTAATCAAGATTATTCTCTTTGATAAGAAATATAACATGTCAAGTTTGAATACGGTGATGTCATTTCCTACTTGCTGGAGATGCCCGAGCACATTGACACGGCAATCGAAGATGCCCTTCCCCTCTGCTGAATACAGCTTGTGGATGAAGTCAGTGGTGTAGTGGACATGGCACTTCTCGTTCCTGTGGAGGCACAACACCGATAGTGAAACCACCACAGAGGAAGTCCAACAGCTACTGAAGAGCTGTGTTGACTGAGACCTGCTACACAGATTAAGTGTCCTACCTCAACACCAGTCCTCGCTGGATATCCTTCCTCATCTTCTCTGTTAAATGCTCCACGTTAGTCTGTGAAAGGGACATGGTTGTAAGATGACAGGGGGGACATGGTTGTAAAATGACAGGGACATGGTTGTTAGTCTAAGAAGGACAAGGTCATTAGGGTCACATGGACAAGGTTATACAGTTAAAAAAAGAAGAAAACGTTCAGAAGGTGAAAGGTCAAAATGAACTCATGCACATCATTTCAATGTTCAGAAGGTGAAAGGTCAAAAGATGCGATTCATTTCAAAGACAAGGAATGCTGACAGGAGAAGCATAATTGTTTCTAGCCCTTCTAATCCATACAGATACATCACAAACAAATATTTTTGGGTCTTAAAAAGCTCCAAGTCATCTGGTACATCAAGTAAGTCATCTGAATCGTTTATTTCAAAAGAAACAAATATTTTCACCTAAGATGGGAAGCTACACATTTTCATGCATGTATTTCCTTGTAGAAATTTGCTTGTTTCTCACCTTTAAGTCGTGGATGTTGATAGGTTCCTCAAATATGTATGCTGCATCAGCACCAACTGCAATACCAGTGGTGGTTGCCAGGTATCCACAATAACCCCCCATAGTCTCCACCACAAAGACACGCCTTTTGGTTCCAGAAGCTGATTGCTTGATCTTGTCACAACCCTGGAGAGGAAGTCAGAGAGGACGTAAACCAATTACATCACAAAACACGTTACCTGTCATCAATCAACATGACGTCATATCTGTTTTAACAGGAAACTAATCAGACGTCTGCAAGGATGACCTTGAAATAAAACAACTCCAGACAAACATGAACTGGCTTTGATGTCGTAAGGATACTCAAGCAACGTCAAATAAGGCAATATGCTGGGCACTGTTCCTGGTCAACATGTTGTCTGTGTTGTCTCACCTCCATGGCAGCATTAACAGCCGTGTCGGCCCCCAGGCTGAAGTCCGTGCCGGGCACATTGTTGCTGATGGTGGCTGGGATGACCACCATGGGGATGCACAGCTCGTCATAACGACCCCGTGCTTCAAACAGCTCCAGCACACCCTTATAGGCCTGAGGAACGCAGAACACGGGTATGGAAGGTCAGGGAATATTACATTGATGGTATGATCAAGTTTCAAGTTGATTTGACATGCAAGTACATGAACATTCTTGGTCCTGATAATCTCTACAGTTTCCTTGCGGCATATCCTAATATTATATTAGTTTGGAGCATTCTGGTGTGCTGTTGGGGTTTCAACTGGTACCTCGAACCCTCCGACAATCAGCAGGCCTTGGATGCTGTACTTGTTGATGTTTTCCACAATTTTCTCCATGCACGTGCTTGGGAGGGTCCTGATAAAAATTAAAAAAGAAAGAAAGAAGAAAGCAGAGACACAAAATTCAGGTCAGCTATCTTGTTCATGCTACATGTTAGAGGAGACAACACTGTTAGCATTGTTTGACAGCTTGACAGTCGTGCCATATCTCCTGTACTGTAGCATTTCCATACCGCTTGGTTCCCAGCAGGGAGCCACCCTGGCCAGTCCAGCCAGCCACACTGTGCCACATCATCTCAGTCACCTGGAGGAAGAGAGCAGGAAGACATGTTTGTATCTTCGCCCCAACATTCACAACACCCGTCTTTATTTTAACCAGGCCAGGCCTCTGTAGAGCCAAAGAGTCAACTATACCAGTGTCGTCGTTATGAGGATGTGAGACCTACCGCTCCGTTGGCCAGGCCTTCAAAGCCATCGCTGACAGCGTAGACCTTGTGACCGGAAGCCAGCGCCACCCTGGCGGCCGACCTCACCGCAGCATTCATACCTGCGGCTGGGGCGCCCACGTTCAAGACAGCCAGGGAGCAGTTAGTCTGCCAAACACAAACATCTTATTCCCTGGTCCGCACATGGTGTGGATGACAAGGGCACTCAGGTATCAGAAGGAGATCATTTGGACCAGAAAGACAGAGTGGTCCTGTACCTTGGTCAGGGCTGGCTTATGGTAGGACAGCAGCTTGTAAATGTTCCAGTTGTTTTCAAAGCTCCTACAGTGGAGACACGGTATCATTGCAGGAAGAAAAAAAGACGACGTGGGAAAATGTACTGAAGTCATGTAATTCCAGGACCAGTGTTCTCACCCTCCTCGCAGTTTGATGGCCTCGTCAAAACGCTTCTCATTCATGGCCTTCTGCACCTCCTTAGTCTACCGACAGAGACAGACAGTTAGATGTTGAGATAAACATAGTCCCCATTCTAGAACCACACCCACTAGAGCAACTGACACAAAATATGAATTACAAAGCTTTATTGTTTGCAGCCAATTCTAACACAAGATATGAGGTTATGATAGAATATGCAGAGGGCACATCTACCTTCGCTGTTCTTCTGATCTAAACCAGGAGTGGCGTTCAAGGTGTTTGAGGGGAACTCACCATCTCCACACACTCCATGAGGGGCAGCCGCATGGCCTGGTTTCCAGACAGGCCGATGACACATGCAGGGGTGTCTGGGCTCGCCTCCAGCAGCGCCACCACGGCCTCCACACCCACCTTACTGCTCTGCACACACACACACAGGAGGACGCACATTAATCTTAACTGAATAACAAAGCACTGGTTCAGAGAAGTGTAGGGAAGGTATGATGTATGTGCTAACTAATGGGTTAACACCCTTATACATGCCATGTAACAATGGCATTGTCTCTAGACGCATGTTAGTTTGGATGAACAGATATATACCCCACAGTATGGATATACTGTCCTTTATGTATGATTTATTAGAAGGATTTACAGATGCATTACTCCATCTGTGGGCATTTGTGACATTGCTTGTAAAAAGGGAGGATAATGTTTGACTTGATTTGAACACAGACCAGCATATTCTCGAACTCACCAGGACCCTGTCGAAGGCAGAGGGCGTGCCTCCTCTCTGGACATGACCCAGCACCGTCACCCTGGTGTCATAGCCGAGCCTCTTCACTACCAGCTGCAGGGACAGGGGACAGACGTCAGAGAGCACAACACACTCTCATGACCACCACCTGGGTTGTGTCAAGCTTTCTCCACAAGGAGATAGCTACAGCTCAGTGACATTTGACTGCAGAATAAGTTGATGCAGATTCAAATCCCCCACCCCCTTATGGACATTACTTGAGATAACTTCTGCTGGATTAATTTATATGAATTAATTATATAAGAATGAGCTCAGTAACACAAAACCCATCACAGCTCAGAAGCCTGTATGAACAATTGCTTGACAAATACACAGCAGACATAAAGACATACATCCTTGATGTAGTTGGAAGATATTGGCTCTCCGCTCTTGTTGATAGCCCCCTCAGCGATGATGATGATGTTGAGTCGGGATCCCTTACTGCGACTCTACACAACAACAATGACAGTGTTAAGACCAGAGCCTTTTCATTTTAGCTCCTTCCCAACATGACCATGCTGGTTTCTTCTGCCCAAACCCTGAACCTGCCAGCCCAAGCCTCACCCCCTCCAGACGGGCACACATGCGGTCCTCCCAGCCCTCCTCTGGGGGCGCCTCTGGTATGAAGAGCCAGTCTGCTCCGGACGCCAAAGCAGACACCAGCGCCAAGTACCTGCATTAGTATAGCCTCATTAGCATAGAACCTGCAAACACTAAATATGGTACTGGATCCTGAATAATCTCTGCTTGACACAGTTAAGTTATGTTTGCAACATCCAGTAGTGCAGCAAACGAACCAATCAGTGGAAGAGCACAAATAAGCCTAATATAACTCACCCACAGTGGCGGCCCATGACTTCCAGAACAAACGTGCGCTGGTGGCTACAACATAAGAAAGAGGTTTACCAACACATGGCCTTCAGGTATTGTTTTATGGCTAGATACACCATGTTCATACAAACATTTTCCTAAGCAAGTGTCATTTTATGCTGTGAAGCTCCACTGTGGTCTGTGTTCAGACAGCCCATGGACCAGACAAGGCATGCAGAAGCTTGGCTGCAGGAGAACATGTCAGATCATGAACAAACACGCTGAAATCCATCAAAGAAAAGACAGGAACAGATCCTCAGAGCACAACATTCCACTGATAGATCTCTCATCTTGAGAAGGTTCCAGATGATCCAGTTTGCCATGCTCTTCTCTGAGAGATGTTTTCACATCTTCTGAGAGGGTTTAGGTTGGATCTCAGATGTTGACATCTATCACAAACTCCATTCACATATTGCACATCAAGATGCTGAGACCAGCCTGGGACTCAGCCCCTGGTCTGCAGACCTCCAGTGTGTAACCTCGGGCCCACCAGATCGGCACCCACCCTGCACACCACGCCAAGAACCAACAATGTGTTGTCCTTTAAAATTTAGCTTGGTGTGTAGTGATGGTGTTATGGAGTTGACTTATGATCTAAATGTAAGTTGTGTCTACTCTGGGGTAGTGTCGGTGTTGTGTTAGACTACCTCTGGGCGGTGGTGGTGATGGCATCAACGATCTCCATGATGCGGTGCAGAGCTGAGTCGGCTCCGATGGTCATGTCTGTCCCACAGAAGTCGTTGTCAATGGAGCCCACCAGCCCTACGATATTTAGGTGGTTGTGCTGCTTAGCTAGTGTGTCTGTGATCCTCCCTACACAAAAAACACACAGAAAACAAAACAAAAAATGTACATTCAAAATATATTAAAACCACACCCCCACATTTTTAACCCACACCCCCAAACAGGATATTCTTCATTCCCGGACAGGAAGCAGCACCTGTTCAGGTGTTTGGGAATACACCATAGATACCTTTCTGCACCAGCTCTGTCAACAGACCGCTCCACTCGCCACGGAAGATGTTGGCCCCGGTGAGACTGCCGTCGCCACCGCACACGCACAAGTTGGTAATGCCGCGCTTCACCAGGTTGAAGGCTGCCGCCAGCCTCCCTTCTCGGGTGGTGAAGGCCTTACAGCGGGCGCTGCCGATGACCGTGCCCCCCTGGAAGGAAAATACAACACACATGGTCGTCAGCGCTAACGACACAGACTTCTCTCAATCATCTCAGTCCTATAGTCACACCAGATTGTGGACAATGGATGGTTCAAGTAGTATCAGGACAACTTGTCTGACCCAGGGATCAATGTCCATGGATTACCCAGAATTAAACATCAATAACATGGAGAGTGGTACCAAACAGCACAAAGGAGTGCCCCTCAGTCCTCATAAAATGAGTCTCTATTTACTACCTGTACAAAGCAAGCATTTTCCAAAGCACCTGCAGAAGGACTGTGCAGGGCCGAACGGGATGTTCAAAGCTAGCTTTGGTACTAGGTCAGAAAGAGCAGGCAGGCACTACCATGAAGTACACAACCAACGATAATGAGATGACACCTCATTATGACCAGATCTGGGTGGAGCCACTGGGTAGCTAACAATGGCCAAATGACCATTGCAAAGCCGTTCACAATGATGTAATCACAGTGACCTTAGACTGAGGCCACAAATCTCTTCCATTGATTAAGACAGGGCTTCTACAAAGCCCTTCACTCCACTTGTACAACTGCATGACAATGTTGGGCTCAACACACAAAACAAGGCTGCTTCAAAAATGCATAGCAGGAAGGCCTGGGCTGAGACCATAGCTAACAGATCTCCTTAGCAGGATCTAGTGACGGGTGCTAAACACCACATGCAGCGGGACTTCTTACCAGTTCTCAACCAGAACTAGAGGGCCAGGAGAGAAGAGATACAAAGAGAGAAAGAAGGATGAGGAAGAGAAGAAATAGCTCAGTATGTGCAGTAACAATAACGTTGCTGAGAGAAAAAGAGAGAAAGAGTGAGAGAAAAAAATAAAGAGACAGGGAGGGTAAGACAGAGCAGATGAGAGAGAGAGATGTGGAATCATTGTCCATGTAGTACAACTATTGTTACAGAACAGTATCTTAACAGTATCTTGTCATAACCTGAGCCTGGCTAGGACTCCCAGGAGCAGGATGCAGCCTCCATTATTACCTGCTGGATTATGTCAGTCACACTCTGCCAGTGGGCCAGTTTAATGTTGTCTCCTCCATCCACCAGCCCTTGGTAGCCCTGATGTAAAACATGAGAAGTGACTCCAAGTTAATCATTCACAATGATATTTGTGTGTGATTCAAAATGTCTGATAATAATACGCAATTAATCTCATTTTGGAGAATAGATGATTACCTCATAGATTAGATACATCTTTGCTCCCACATATATGCCCATTCGGGTCACAGCGCGGACAGCCGCGTTCATTCCTGGGGACGAAGGTCATTTATATTCCCTAAGTCAATCAGTGTAACAATCGATCAGTCACTGCAGTCTATAGACTAAGTTGGACTGCGTCAATCACGATGGACAATAGCTACAGAAGGACCACAAGTTCAGAGGAATGATTCGTTTTCCAATTTGTTCCGTAGACAATTGATCTTCCAAGCGGTTGCTGATACGGAGCACGTAGGCTACTAGGTATACTTCACGCCCATTACCGTGGGCGTTGCTATGATTAAGACTCAGTTTCTGATTACGACTTGAACGTTCTGTGCATGAAGATACAACCACGTTCAAGAAACATACATAGGCTTCAATTTAACATAGGTACATTAATGAATCTACAAAGGAGTATATTCTGTGGTCTACGTGGTTAACACGATCTGTCAGACAGGTTCATCGTCGTAGCCTTGTAAAATAACCCACTAAAAAGCACTGTCGATCTTTCTTTATTCTTAACATTTGCAACATTTAACATTTCTTTAAATCGATTCGATTATTTAGGACTGAAACACAATTGTCGACTTTGGCAACAGTGGGCTTGATTTCATCGTACCTTGTGCATCTCCACCACTAGTAAGAACGGCGATCGCTCGTCCAGCGCCCGTCATCTTTAGTTTTTCCAAATCCATCGAGGACATTTTGGCTGCGGCGGTATAGTAACGGCACTTGCAGACTTGTGTTGATAAACGCGACTATCTTTCCTCTCTTGAGAGAGAAATTGGGCTAGTGGGCAACCGAGATGACCTTCCTTCCTTGGTTTGTTTTACTGTGACTCCGCCCCGAAAATGCAGTTTGCGTAACATCTAGCCAAAGTGGTTGGATAGAGCAATGTTTTACCCAGTCGTGGTAGGCGCTATCGAGGTTCAGTCGATTGCTATCTAAAAATGCTGCAGGTTATGGAAGCAAATCGATTACCAAAATTCAAATGCATTTTCAGAAATGCATTTGCATTTTAAGAACGTGGCTGCATTATTTGACTCATGAAATTAGTAATCAATCATCCTATTTGCATTTAAATTTTCTTCTTCAAGAGTGCTCAATCTTTCACTTAATTAAAATGAAAAAGAAATAGACATTTGAGATGTAATTTTCAAAATATGCCCCAGCAAATAGATACCAAAATTCAATTTGAAATGTAAAATTTGAAAATTCATTTTCAAGAACGTGGCTGCAAAATCGTGACCACAATTCAAATTCAAATGCATTTCCAGAAATGCATTTTCATTTTCAAGAACGTGGCTGCATGATTGATTGATTACTAATTTCATTTATGAGTCAAATAATGCAGCCACATTCTTAAAATGCAAATGCATTTCTGGAAATGCATTTGCATTTGAATTTTGTTAACGATTTGCTTCCATAGCAGGTTGGTCCTTTTCGGTTTTGCCGCCAACAGGCCAATAAACAAACATATTGGCCACAATTACTTTTGAAACTTAAAAATTGTATGTAATGTATGGAATAATGGCAAATGTTTTGAAAAGTGTTCTCACGTGAGATTCCTTGAATTTGTCTTTTCGGTAATAGCTTATAGCATAAAATGAATCTACTACGTACAATGATGACACAGAGGTCCTTGCGTTTATAGTGACCAACCAGACGGGTTCTCTGGAAGCCTCAGTCTTGACCCTCACCATTGACACTTGACACTTCATCCCTCCGTCTTTCCTTGTATCTATAGCTCCCTTCCCAGAAATTCTCAATCATTCCCTCGCCCTTCTATGGAATCCATCTCTCCTTTCTTTCACACACCCCTCTCACTCCCCCCATGAACCATTCATTCCCCATTGTTCAAACCCTCATTCAAGCCATTCTCCTACAGAACCCCTCACACTCTATAAAGCAAGCCTCCACCCTTCCACAGAAACCAGAGGGCAGTTCTGGATGGCCCCCAGCCGGTCACCCCCCCCAACCCCCACCCACCCTAGACACAAGTCCTTAGAACCTCACTGTGTTTCACCCACAGACAAGACAAACACAACCAGGTATTTGGTACAGTACCTCAGAGTTTATTCCATGCGATAGTTTGCTTTGATTTTATTTCTCCCTGGTACCTAATGCACTGTACACTGACTAATACAGGAACTTTTCAGGATTGGTTGGTCATAATGCCATTTGAGAGTAGAGGACATGAGAGAAACCAAGAAACAGATGTCAGGTACATGAGGTGAATTATGTCTAACACAGACTCTGGCACAGAATCTCAGCTACAAGTAGAGAAAAAGAGAGACCATTGAGTTAGTGAACTGTAGGAAGTCAGCTCGATCATGCCTTCAATGTTTTAATGTCTCCATGAACCTTATACCCTGCAGTGGAGTTTGAGGTGTACAGAGGAATGGTCTGTTAGCCCAAAGTCTGACCCAGATATTATTTACCTGTCTGGGGCAGCAAAGCATATTCAGGTTCACTGTGGAACAAGTTTGACCCTGGACATGTGGACTACATACAGGGTTCAGAAAGAGGAGGAATAACTACATTTGTCCACCTTCAGACGAACATAAACAGGCGACCATGCTGTACATAGACTCACAGATGATCAGGAAGATATTTAGATATTCAGACAATGTCATGTTCATGTAGTAATAAATGACAACAAATTATATGGAATGCAAACAATCAAACATCAAGTATGCCAAATGATCAAAGGGTTCCATCTCACACCTGTTAGTTGTGCTTTCTTGCAATAATACCGATCAAGAGAAAATCTAAACTAGACAAATGATTCTAAATTGTTCCTAAAAATGAAGTTAACTATAAACTTGCCAGGTCATTCATAATAAATTAATTCAATAATCATGTAGGCCAGCTACAAAGAAAAAAATTAAGAGATCGAAAATGTAATTAAATTAGCTAATTTAAATTATTAAACAATCATACTTCACAGGATGCATGCCATATAGACATGGTTATTCACTCTCCACCACTTGTTCTTTGACCCAGTAATTACAACACAGATTAATTATTGTAGGGGGAAACAGTGAGGGTGGGAACAGGGTCGACTGGTTCATCACAATGAACCAGTTCTGACAATGACATCACTTCCTGTCTATTCCCCCCCCCCCCCCCCCTCCCTGGTCATTGGATATGTGACGGCCGGTAGCTCTGACCTGGTCACATGACACCGGATCGGACAGGTCATACAAGGTTAAACGATGGTTTATACTCAGAAGAGAAGGTGACATTGAGATCTTAGAGACCAGGGAGGTTACCTCTGTGGTCCCAGACCTGAGCCCTGGCTTGCATTCCTCCCTGTAAAATTACAACCCTGCAGTACATTTGATTTAAGAAGATACTCAACTTAAATCACGTGAACTTCAACCCTGACTGGCTATCCTAGAACACACACACATATGCACAAACAAATGTTAGAACACAGGGTCATGTGATAAATATTTAACGTGTTCATAGTTACCCAAGATGCAGTATCCCTTTTCTAAAGTGGATGGAACAGAAGTTCTAGAAGGATCACTGGGAGGAACTTAGTATAGAATGAAAATTATGATATCCGACAACTGGCCTTTTAATATCAAAAGGAATTAAGCCAGCACTACATTACATAACACAAGGCAAAATAAATCCCTGCCAGCTATCTCCCTCTAGTGGACAATGCCTTTGCTCCTATTCTCTATCTTCAAACTAAAACCTGAGCATCACACCAGCAAAGGCAAATACCTGACCAAAACGTAGCTGTTTACAACTACGAAACTGCTGTAAAAATATAGGTATCTAAAACTTGTTTGTCACGAACGTTTCCTTGCACCCTGTCAGCATGGCTGGCCAGCCTGCTGGACAGACCTGGTCCTGAGAGAGAGCCTACATTATTGCTGTTTCATTCAGTACAACACAGCATCCAGGTAGCTAGCACTTATCTTTGCTATGGTTTCACCTCGCGGCTAATCTAGAAACCTACCACACACTCCTCACACATAAACCTGCCGAGTCACATGGTCAAGAAGGGATACTGCACCCTAACACTAACTACATAACACAGCACCTCTCCAACCAGCACTCCCACCATGATACTAACAGGTGTTGAAGAACAAGGCTTATCTGTAATACATACCCGAAACATACACACGCAAACACACCCTCACCAGTCAACACTGCTCTCTCCGAGGGCATCCTGAGGGGAGACATACTGGCATGCCTGCACAGTCTGCGGGGCATGTTCATAAAACACTGATACTGGATACTCGGTACAATCTCTGACTGGTGATGATGTGAGTAGAGAAGGCTTGTCTTGACAGAGGAGGGAGCAGGGTCAGGGGACTAGGGACTGGGGAAGGAGAGGTGACCTCCTTCCTGGCCTTCCTCCCTTCTTTAACGGCCGGACTGGTGCTGGAGTTAGTACCTCTTCCAGCTCCTGCCTGCTCTCTGGAATATCTGTCTGTCTGCTCGCCCATCATCCTCTTGACTCACACACATAGGTCCTTAGTTGGTTGCGAGCCATTTAGGGCCATGCTGAGATGAGACAGCAGGGGGCTCCATGGAGCATCAGACTTGTTAGGGGGAGAGCGAGGAAGAGGTGAGGGGGTCGGGGGGGGGGGGTATTCATGCTGGTGTTGTTCACACTGTATTTTTTCCCCTGTTCACCCCTGTCTTGGGAGTTTGCCAGGAGCGTTGGTTTGTTCTGTAAACTTACAATAAAGCAGGCAGGACAGCATACTAGTCTGAGAAAAACAGGTCTGGTTGGTGGCCAGAGGGGGGGGGGGGTATTCTGTGTCTGGTCTGGCACAGTTAGGCCATCTACCTACGTAGACCAGCAACCAGGTCCTGCTGTCCTGTAGCGGTCCTCGATCGTTCTGGACTCCTCCACCCTCAGTCTCACTAACACAGTGGGGGTGTGTGTGTGTGTTTGTGTTGTTTTTATAGTTGTTGTTTTTTTTGTTCATCTTAAAGTCTTAAAAGTTCCTGATTTTCCCTCAAACTCAGACAAAAATAAATTATGAATGTTACACTAGTTACTGTACAGTATCATTCAAATGGGATCCCTGCCTTAGGTTGCCTAGATACTGGGAAGAGGGAGGGGAGGGCTGGCAGCTATTGCAGGGGCGTTGCTATGGGAGATGACAGGGAGTTGTCTTTACAGTGGGGTCCTTTTATTGCCGTAGTTCCTGCAGGGTGGAGGGGCGGGGTCTCCAGGCAGAGGGGGTGGAACATGGTCAACGAGGGGGCATTGTTCACCAGGAGGAGGGGGCGCCAGGCTTGTTGTTCCTGATGGTGGCGTCAGAACACTCTGCCTCTGAAGAGTCACAGTCCGAGTCCCCGAACTGCAGGGGGTTCTGAGGAGACAGACACAGGAGCATCACTACACCAGATCCTGTCCCATGACAGATAATATACGTGATACATGTGTGTAGAAAAAGTTGATAAGGTATGTATGTATCTGTCTGTCAATCTTTCTGCAGTTAGATTGGCTAAACCTAGCTTTCACTGTCATTTACCAGAATTATTACGTACACATTCCAGGTTGTAAAAATCTATCAATGTTATGAGAGGCCAACAGCCTGGACCATTATCCAATATGAGAAATGGGGCCTACCAGGCATTACAGTGTTCTACAGCAGGCTGATCGATAGGGGTTGGGGGTGGGGGTTCTGACCTCATAGCTGTGCTCATCTGAGCAGAGCTTCCCCAGGGAGATCTGGGTCTTGACCCGGCGCACGGCACACTCCTTGTCGGACAGGCCGTCGGACTGGGTGGAGATGTCGATGGGGATGTCAGGCGTGTGGGATAGCAGCTCGTCCAGGTGCTCCTCCTGGCTTGCGCTCAGGCACTCCAGCGGCCCGCTGTGGGAGTGGTCGCTGGTGTTGCCCTCCTCGCCGTCCGACACCGACAGGTTCTCCGAGCTGAAGGTTGAGTAGGACTGGAAGCTGCTCATGCAGCGGTGGGGCCTGGGGGGGGGTAGATGTGGAGGACGGGAGGGGGACGGGAGATGGATGATATGGGGTGTGAAGTGGAAAGAAACGTAAATGGGGTCATGGCCAAACAAAGAGTCAGATTAACAAAGAATACAGATGACATTTTGAGACGATTTTTGAAGCATGCTAGCTAATCTCAAGTTTCAAGCCAGTACATACCTCTGTCTCCTTGGAAACTCCACCTCACTGTCCACCTCCCCCTCCTCTTCTTCAGACGACTCGTCAGCACCCTGAGAGAGGAGCAATTGGTTAATAACCCCCCCTTCCTGCTCACACACACCTAATACACACACTTATATACATACACACATAAGCACACATAAGCACACCCATGTACTTACACACCAAAACAATCACCCACACACTCAGGGCCATACATACACACACACACACACTTATACACACTACACATGTACACCCATGTACCTACACAAACACCCAGGGCCATACATGCAAACACCCACACACACATTGAGACACCCAGTGGCAAGGCTTTCTCGGTGCTCACCTTCCTGAGGGGTCTGAGTGTGCGAGGCAGGCCAGAGGGCAGGATGAGGCGAGGCGCCTCCTGCCTCTTAGGTTGGGCCTTCTCCTGGGCCTCGTCTGGGTCTGGGGCCCGGGGCGTGGTGGGCGGCGTGGCCTCACAGGTGCTGAGCAGCGAGTACTGGGGCTGCTGGGGGTGGCTGGGTGCCAGGGGGGTCTTCTGGCACTGCAGGCAGCCTGGGAAGGGGTGCGCCATGCAGCAAGGGCACACGGCCCCGGCACTGGAACCCGGAGCCAGCCCGGAGCTAGCACCCGAAATAGAGGATGCAGTCCGCTGGCGGGAGTCCGTGGGGATGAGGTCCGGGCCAGACCCGGAGACGCGGCGTTGCAGGTGGTCGGTCTGCGGGCTGCGGAGGGCGGCGGCTGGCCCGAAGTAGCGCAGGTTGTTGGCACAGGTCGCCACAGCGTTCTGGCGAGCCTGGAGGGGCAGCAGAGGGCACTCTGCTGGCAGGGGGTGGTGGTGCTGGTGGAGTTGGAGGGGCTGCTGCTCCTCGCATGGCCCCGCACTGGACTTCAGCGCACCGGGGAAGTCGTTGTGGCTGCCCTTGCTGTTGGCACGGCGGTGCCGTGGCTTGCTGCGGTAGCGGGTCTTCCCTGGAGGTGTAGAGACCTTGGGGCTGCCGGAGAGGGGGGAGGGGGAGGGGAGGACCTCCATGCTGGGGATGCCATCGGAACGAAGCAGGTCAGGCCTATAGGGGTGACAATAGTGTTCTTTAGTAGGCCTCTATGCTGTACTCCAACGAGCCTCATGCTTGACACTTCACATTGCTTTAAGTTCTCTCCCACAAGACAAAATTATATTTAAACAAAACCCTCTGTGAGCTAGAGAGAAGAGGCTCTATATGGTGTGCATCTGTAGGCCTCTAAACTTTACTACATGTCACTTCAACTCGATAACAATACAACTAGATAACAATATGACCTAAGCATCAAACAGGAACATCTGAGCACAAGTTCCCTGCAGAGTGACCAGGCTGGGGAAACTCTGACCTCTTAGCGGGCATCGTCCCGGCCTTGTGAGTCAAGCTGCTCTTCTTCTTGATGAGCTTCTCCACTGCGTTCGGCCTGACGATGGGCCGGACCAGGTGGCGCTTGTAGTTCCCCGGGTACTTCTTCTCCACCACCTGCTCCCTTCTGGAAGCACAGGGTACCCTCACTGTTACAGGGCACAGCTGCCATGTTCACCTGTTAACCTTGCAATGCTGCGCAGGGTGACTATTGTAGATAACCCCATTCCTTCAATTATTTTGGTTCTATCACACTGAGGCTTTTCCTAGGCATCAGTGAGAGGTGTCTCTGTAAGCTACCACATGTACACCACAAAGCCACCTCACAATGGCTCTGAAGTACTGAGAGTAGAAGTTGTGAAACCGTGAGCCAGACTGCAGTGTAAAGTGTTACCTGCAAAGTGTGTAAAATCTGTTGTTGTGAAACTGGGTCAAAAGGCCTGAGAGAGTTATTGTAGACAGACTACTGTTGTGCAAAGCTGTCTGAGACCCCAGAACCAGGCCAGGGTTGCTGGCTTAGTGGCTTAGACATAAACGGAAAGACTTCAGTATTACCCTTAAGATGTCTGGAGTCTGGCCCGACTGTGGCAGACATTCTTTTGTATCATTCTAGTACTGTAAAACTAATACCGTGTCCCAACTGGATGTGACGTGAGTGACTAAAAGCAGTTAGACTGCCTTGTTTTCTATTGGAATGTCCAAACTGGACGCAAGCAATGCATGGTTGAGCAACGCTACGTTGAGCAACGCAACGCTGGGCAACGCAACGCTGAGCAACGCAACGCTGAGCAACGCTGAGCAACGCTGAGCAACGCTGAGCAACGCAGAGCAACGCTGAGCAGCGCGACGCGGCGCAACCTTTTTCTTGGACGCACTGTTTCAATGTGTTTTTTGTCGCTTGCGTTGAAGGCTCTGTATCACACAGTGTCATAGTAAAGTGGTTAGTTTACATGACGTAACAAAAACAAAAATTACGGATTCAGTGTGGACTGAGCGTCCGATGCGACGCGATAGTTGGACGCTCGCATCCAGTTAAGGCACAGTGTGATACAGTTTACAATACCCTATTGTGACACATTGATGAATAGCTCCTGAATTATACAGTGAGTTGGACATTATGGTTTCATGGGGTAGGAGGGAGTCTTTACATAGTGTGGGGCTGGCCTCTACAGGTTGGAACACTGAACATGAAGACAGAGATGGATTCAATATAAATATATAGACATAGAGATATTTTAAACATAAATACATAAAGACAGAGACAGATTAAAATGAGGTGAAATTGAGTTCCAGCTAGTTCTCTCTGCTACAGGATTCAGTGGACAGAACCAGGGTCAGAGGTCAGGACGTACTTCATGAGCTCCTTCTCTCGAACCTCCAGCTGCAGCATGATGGCGCTCAGCTCCATGTACAGGTTGTTGGCTCTCTCCAGCTTCCGCTCATAGTGTTCCCGGATGTCCAGCGCATGTCTGGGGGGGAGGGACAGGCACCATCAGTCACCGTAGAGCCAACTCCCTCACTCTCTTTCTCTCTCTCTTACTCTCCCTCACTCTCTCTCTTCCCTCCATCTTTCCCTCCCTCCATCACTATCTTTCTCTCCCTTGTCCGTCACCTGAGTTCATCCCTCCTGCGTCGTATCAGCTCCTCATCCAGGCGGTGGATGCAGGTCCCTTCACTCTTTATCTTCTCAAAGTGCTTCTTCACCTCCTCCCTCCACTCCGCCTGTTAAACACACACACAAATGGTCACATTCAATCACATCAAACTGTATTTAGCACAGTACAGCCTAGTCCAGATATGTATAAAGCCAAGTAAAACTACAGCATGACTCATGTGAAAGCATGTACTTCCTATATGTGTAGTCATTGAAAATTAAATTTAATTGTGACTGTAATAGTGAATATCATGTGATCTATAGTAAGTGTGCACTCATCTGAAGAGAAGCTTTTAATACTTCTGTGTGGGAAATTGTGACAGAAATTTATTCAGAGTCTCATTCTAGTTTGAGTCATGATTCTGGTTCTATTTCCATTTAGTCTATTTTGATTTAGATTCTGATGTGGTTCTAATCCCAATTAATAAAATGTTGGTTCCATTTCTGATTGTTATGGTTGTGGTTCTGACCTGGGACTTGAAGTAGGTTTCCTGAGGGGCTCCCAGTATGTCTGCAGAGGCAATGTCGAGGTGGAGGAGGATTTGCCTGAAGGACGGCCTGTTCCTGGGCTTACCCTGCCTGGAAAGGAGAGGGGGCGAACGGAGATTTAGAGAGAAAGAGTGAGAGGGTAGAAAGGGGAGAGGAGAGAGAGTGGTGGAGGGGTATGAGAAAGATGTTGAATGAACACACAGTAATAAAATATGACCCACGACAATCACAATCAGTGTGTTTCCTTACAGTCATCTCCAATAATTATTATTGAAACATGCTACCTGAACTTATGACTAGGCCCATCTCATACAGTTGGACCTGAACATCTTAACCATGTTCCACATCGTATACAGTGAAGACTAGAACATCTTAACCATGTTCCTCACCATGTCTGCTTCATGAGCAGCTTGAAGCCGTCGGGGCAGGTAGAAGGCACAGGGAGGTGTAGGCTGTTACTGCCCACGCCCCAGATGATGGCAGACGAGTCCACATCCTTGTACGGGATCTCTCCTGTCAGCAACTCCCAAAGCACCACGCCAAATGACCTGCGCACACACACAATCATACACGAGGACACACAACCACCATCACATACAAACACACAGGAACAGTGACACAATGTCACACAGTGTCGGACAGACCTGCTTCCTCACTGTCTACACCAGACAGGTAAAATTATTTAATATTTTCTCACTCACCAGATGTCCACTTTTTCAGACACTGGCTCGTTCCGGATCACCTCGGGGGCCATCCAGGCCACCGTACCGGCAAAGGACATCTTGGTACTCTTGTCACTGAGCTCTTTGGAGGTGCCAAAGTCAGAGATTTTCACAGTGTCATTGTGAGTGACCAACACGCTGAGGAGGGGACACAAATGGTAAGAAACCTTCAGTCAGTTCAGATGTAGAAAACGTACATACGATTCTTTTAACCTTAACGTTTGTGCGTGCCAAGCGTGTTCTGAGTTCTACGAGAATTGTGTTGGGGGGAAACAGAAAGGTTTACTGCAGACATCCCTGGATCTGCTGACTAACGCTGGGATCAGCACTGCTACAGATCCATGTAAATGGCATTGATTAACAGGGTTGGAGCAAGCTGAGCAGGCAGGTCTGGCAGACCAGAACACCAGAACAGTCCTGTACATTTTACTGGAGCTTTCTATAGAATAGGACATCACATCTAGACTGTAGCTTTCTATAGAACTACTGTTCATCTCTAGACTGCAGCTCTTTATACAACAGGACAGTCCATCTTTAGACCATAGCTTTCTTTCAAAACTGTACATATACATATAGTACATATACTGGAGCTGTCAATAGCACATGACTAGACAGCAGCTCTCTGTAGAACAGATCAGTACATATCCAGATAGCAGCTCTGTACAGAACAGTTAGACAGAGCAGACTTATACAGCAGAGTAGAACCAGTTGCCATATCACCACACCTCAAGTGATCTGAGTAGCCCACTCACTTGGGGGACTTGAGGTCCCTGTGGATGATCTTGTGGAGGTGCAGGTAGTTCATGCCGCTGGCGATGCCAGACGCCCAGTCCACCAGGAGGGAGGGGGTGACCTTGCGGCCGGCGCGCAGCACCTCGTACAGCTGGCCCTGGGCACAGTACTCCATCAGGATGCAGAAGCATGGGGCCTGGGTGCACACTCCCCTGGGGGGAGGACAGATAGTGTGGGAGGGGTGAGATAAGGCGGGGGGGAGTGGGGGGGATATGGGGGGAGGAGAGAGAGGGGAGGAGGGGGGAGCAAAGATGGGAGGATTTTAGTGCCCACAATATAACCCAGGTGCTAGTTCACAGTAACTGTCTACCATGTCTGAATGGCAACAGGACCAGAATAGAAACACTCTCTTGATGTGATAACTTATATCTACCGGAGGAGCATGAGTGTGTGTGGAGGTGTGTGAGAAGGGAGTGGTGAGGTTGACCCACTTGAAGCCGATGATGTTGGGGTGCTTGAGCTTGCGGAGGTGCTTGATGTCGGTCTCCTTCTGCTCGCGGACCTTCTTGATGGCCAGCTCCTCTGAGTGGTACTTCCCCAGGAAGACGGCCCCCTGTGCCCCACTGCCCAGCCACTTCAGCTCTGAGATCTCCTCAAACGGCACCTCCCACATGTCTGAAGAGGAGTAGGGAAGGGGGTGGGGGGGAGGAGGAGGAGGGAGGGGTCATGGAGAATAAAGAAGAGGAGGGGAGGAGGAAGAGAAGTGTACGTTTTTAGGACAGGCGATAATGGCAGGACTTGAGTGACCCTGGTACCACCCAGCTGCTGTTACACATCAACTGTAACTCGACCATATCATAATGAGAACAACCCAGGACCAGAACAGAAAATGCTCTTGTACTTTTAAATGTAATGATAATGGAGAAGCTCATGTTAGAAGTCAGCCATGATGGTACCCTGTAGGGCTCAGAGGGGCTATCTACAGATCAGATATACAGTATCTCTGTACACGGCTCAAGCTTCGGTAGTGTTATTGATTACAGGAAAGTCCGTTGGTTGAGCGGTGAGGGAGTCGGGCTAGTAATCCGAAGGTTGCCAGTTCGATTCCCGGTCATGCAAACTGACGTTGTGTCCTTGGGCAAGGCACTTCACCCTACTTACCTCGGGGGAATGTCCCTGTACTTACTGTAAGTCGCTCTGGATAAGAGCGTCTGCTAAAATGACTAAATGTAGGAAAGGCAGGCTGAAGGGACACTAGTGTAGGCCTCAGATATAGCTCTACACAGTGACTGCCTTTATTCTTTTAGCTCTGTCTGTCTTACTGGCTCGATAATTTTGCTATGCTATGCTGTGCTGTATACTGTTATCAGTATCAAAGGGAGAGCCCATGACCCAATCCACTCTCTGTGTCAACAATTGTCCCATGTTTCACAGTGAGACATATTAACCTGTTCTTTGCTTTCAGTTGAATCTTTATGTAGACCTAGATGCTGATGCTAACTGTATCAGTTGTGTTCATAATGAAAGCAAGAGCAAATTCATTACATGAGGTGACATCTGTTAATAACGGCCTATTCAAGGAGGAATCAGCATGCCATGCATATTGGACCGATCGCCCACCACACTTCCTGTCCCCTCCCTGAAGCAGACCCTCTATCAGCTGTGCTTTAGGAAGTCATGCTAAGTATAGGACCAGCTGACCAATCATCTGCGAGGCCCAACCCCAACCCCATTCTGTCTTAGTGGGATATGCACCATCAGGAGCAGGCAAGGGGGAAGCTGGCACATACACGCCAAGGAGAAGCGGACTGCGACCTTTAATAGAACCTGACAGCTGGGAACACCAAGTAGAACATGCTAGCACCACAAAAGAAACCGGAGGAACGCCGGGGCGGAACAGAGTGGTTCTGCTGCTGTCTCGAGCAGGGCTTCCCAAATCTGTTCTGGAGGACTACGTCTTCTAGGCTTTCCTTCGAAGCCGCATCCAGCACACCTCATTCTAAAGATTAACTGGTTGACAAGCTGAATCTTGTTTGCTACAACTTGGGGTTGAAGCAAAAAAACTTCCAGGAGGATCTCCAGGATCTCCAGGAGCAGGGATGGACAGCTAAAGTCTTGGGGGTCCGGGTTACTTCATCAGGACCCTCCAACGAGGGACTCAATCAGATCAGGGACTCAAGAGTTGACCGAGGCACATGGTCAATAACATAACATTAGCCTAGTAATTCATTCAAAAGGAGAAGAGATTGGTCAGTCGTTCCTCAGCTCTTGAATAACAAGACACCATGCCAGGATAGTATCACTAACACCATGCTAGCAGGGCCATTAGCACTAACATCAATGACGTTCTTAGGGAGAAGCAGTCTAACCTTGCTGCTGTAGCTTGTACTCTGTGGAGTAGGTCTTCCCAATTATGTTCCAGACCGGCCTCAGGCAGCCGAACAACCCTTCCAGGAACCCCCCTCCGCCAGAGCCAGCTCTCTGGAAGTGCAGCTTGATGTCGTCAGGGTGGGGGTGGTTGTGCGTGCCCCCTCCGCTATGGTCCATGGGGTACCCCCCCTCCCCGGTCCCCTCCTCCCCGCCGCTGACACACCCTCCCTGGCCGCAGGAGTGGGGGGACTGAGCCTCCTCCTGGTCATGGTCGTGCTCCTGGAGCTGCAGCACGCTGTTGTCAAAGTGGCCCTCCCGTGTCGAGTCCTCGCTAAGGGCCGTGATGGGGGGGCTGGGGCCCCCAAGCCCAGCCTCCTCCTCCGCCCCCGGGGGCGCCAACATCTGGAGGGGCACCGGCAGGTGTGTGGGCGGGGCCAGGTCTGTGATGACAGGAGGAGACGGAGGGGAGGGCGGAGGCTGGGGCGGCGTGGGGCCTGCGCTGCTGGGGCTCTTCTTCATGGCATCCCCGACCACGGTCATTTTGAGCTCCTCCTTCAGCTTGCCCACCAGCAGGCCAGGGCAGGAGGTCCAGGAGAGCACCTCGGGGGAGCTACCCATGGTGCTGTGCGTGTGCCGGTGCTGCCCGTTGAGTCGGGAGAGTGAGGCGGGCCGGGCCTCTCCTAACACACAGATTTGTCTGAACACTGGGAGTCACCTGCAGAGAGAGGGAGGGAGGGAAATGAACAAAGAGCGTGAAGCAGATATCACAAATCAGTGACTACGGTGATTCACCGTAAACACTAGGAAAGAAACGTGACAATGTCAAATGAATTCCATAACTTGCATGCCTCCCCCCATAAAGCCATTACCAATGAATCCTGTCACTGCTGTTACCCCCTAACAGAAAATCAATATTTTCATTTCCTGTCTCATAGATCTGGGATTGTGAGAGCTTACATTAACAATGATTATTTTTAACCACACTGGGTAAAACCAGTAAAAAGAGAACGACTGAGAAAACAACAATAAAATAGGATAAGTGACCGAAAAGAATGGTAAAAGGTATATGAAGGGAGAGAGATGACAGGCAATGGAGAGAGAGAAAGAGAGAGAGAGACGTAAACAGAGAGACAGAGGGATAGTCATAGACAGAGCTTGCAAGGTTCTGAGCAGGACAGTAAGGCTGAACGGGAACCGTAGCTACCAGCAGTGTCAGGGATTAACAGGAGGGGTATTATGGGTTGGGCTATCTTAACATCTGGACGCACAACCGATTCTCACTGCATCATCACCCAGCAGCAGCAGGCAACACAGCGGACACCCGCACATCAACTATTCTATAGTGACCCGTGGAACATCTATACTGTCCTAATCTCTTGCCTGAGTTACGCAAGCACCTGCTATGCTGAGGGACAGGGGCTGGGGTAGGGACAGGGATAGAAGCAGGGGTAGACACTAACATAGAGACAGGGGCAGACCTAGCTGAGAAAATACATGGCCTTACATGGCCAATGCAGGCACAATCCAGAGTACACAAAGTAATCTAAGAGACTTGACTTCTCCATGACCTCCCTTGAGGAAATGGGTCTGAAATCCAAGATGGAGAGAAACTTGAAGAGGACAGGTTGTACAGTAGAGAGAGATTTTGAGAGACAAAGACAGGGAGGAGGGGTGAGAGAGAGGGATGAGGGAGCAGAGAGTCACAGAGAGAGAGAGACTGAAGCATAGAGAGAGAGTCCAAGTGGGAAGACTGATATGTGGCAGGTTCCTCTGGAGGAAGGAACACAACAGTTACATTAGGAGCACTTGATTTAGCAAACCTGGCATTACAGAGCTAATGAAACAATCCTGAAAATCCTGCACCCAAGCATTCAAACTCATCTTAAATCAAGCTCACCCAAAGTACTCAGACATAAACATACACAGTGTGTACAGTGTGTACTGTGCTGCAGAACTATGGTTCAGGACTTTAAAATGTGTGTGTGTTCATGTGGGTGCATTGGTGAGTGTGAATGCATGCATCAGTGTTTCCTCTATGTTGATTTGGCAGTGGCGGCCCGCCACGGCAAAATTTCTGCCGCCACGGTATCATAAATAGGGCTGTACAAAAGGCCGTCTATCAGCAGTGATTGTTAGAGTGCATGTAGGAGAATAGCACGGACACACGCTTCACACCGCGAGCGGGCACGCCCACCACTGTGCATCCTTGAGAACTGTAAGTCGTATAACTTATGTTGTCAGTTCATTTAAGCCTGTTATTGTATTAGTCTATAGTTCTTGCAAATTTAAATTAAGTTAAATGGTGCTAGCTAAATTGCACGTGGCTGTTGATTCGATAGCGATTGCTGAATGCCTTTGCTCAGGTTTAGTATTTTAGGTGCATTATTATGCTGAAGTAGTTACACTGCATTAAGATAATGTAATTAATAGTGGGTTTAATGTTATTATTTACTACAGAATGCTTAGCCTATATGTCAAGATGAAATTAAGCAGACAGTGTACATGTGCTTTAGAATGGCCTACCTTAATCGATAGGCTAGGCTACTGACCATTTACAATCAATTATTAATTGGCAGCATTTATGCCATTTAGAACATACTTTATGATTGGAAGGGGTGTCTTTAAGTAGCCTAACTTTATTGCTTTAGGGGAAATAGGACGAAAATATGTGCAATATTACATTAGCTATTTGACTATTACATTAACCTGCTTCGAAATATAGTGAACTTCGTTTCGGCTGGGGGGGGGGGGGGGGGGGGGGGGGGGGGGGGGCGGGGTTGTTGTTTGGACAGGCCTGCCCCCACTGCTAAAATAAATCCTAAAGGAAACACTGTGCATGTTGTGCATGTTCATCTCTATGTATATTCGTATGTGTCGTGTGTGTGCTTGTGTGTAGGCATGCATGCACGTGTGTATATGTGTGTAATATGAGAGCTATAAGGTGTAGTGGCTGCCAGCAGCTCATCTATAATGCAGGCTGCACTCCTAGCCCGGTGCTGAGAGTGCAGGGGAAGGAGAGAACGCTCTCTCAGGTATCCAATAAATCCCTCCCTTCAACAGCCCAGACAGCCAGGCCTGGGGCCCAGGGGCCACGCTGTAATTCCATCCCAGGAAGGATCCTCCGAGCTGGGGCTGTGACGTGGGCTTGAGAGGACGTGCGGGTGTATGTGCCTACATAAGAACACACACTAACAACACACACTAATACCCCTATAACCCCCTTAGAAGCATAGAGGAGACCTTTCCAAAGACGACAATCCACTTTCTGTAAATGCCACGAAATAATACCATCCATTGGGTTAGAGATGGAACTTGAAGCTCTGCACAGATCCTCCTTATCTCCAGAGTGATCCACAAGGCTTAAGACATCATAGCTTTGGATATCCATATTCTCCAAATTCTCCAAAGAATACACAATGGACACACTGGCTGGAAATAGACATACTGCCTTCCATGTTGAAATACAGAGTGGGAGATAGTGAGGGAGACAAGCAGAGAGACAGACACAGAGAGGGAGAGAGAGACAGAAAGACAGAGAGAGAGAGGGAGATAGAGAGAAAGAGAACATGACAAAGAAAGAGATAAACAGATAGCAAGAGAGAGGGAGTTATCAGGGGCTGATCCTTTAATCCTGCCTTTGGAGGCAGTCCTGTATAAACACATACCCTATCCTACCCCCACCCTCTCCACTCCCCCTCCCGATCCTACCCCCTACCTCCCCCTCCCCTCCCCACCCCACCCTCTGTAAATCTCCCCACGTATCTCCTTGCACTCGGTCTGCAACAGGCTCCCTGATAGTACTCCACCAGCCAGCAGCTTAGAGGAACACTAAACACAGGCTGAGAACACACACATCACTACAACAGCAGCTCCCTACAACAGCCCTGTGTGTGTGTGTGTGTTTCCACAGGAGGAATGGAGCAGCTGGTGTAGCAGGGGATCAGAAACAGCGCACACACACACACACACACACAGGCCCATCCCAGCAGACCCAGGCAGTAATCCCTCTCCTCCCAGACATCCAAAAGGGAGGTCCTCCTGCAACACAGCACTGCTGAAGTAGGAGACCAACCCTGGTCTCTCTCACACACACACACACACATTCATATACATCAACCTTGACAAGACCATGCAGAAGCAACAGAACCCTTGTCAAAACAAATGAACATAATGCCATACACAAAGACAGACAGACTCCACACACACACACAGCATGTGTCTCCAAACACACACACATACACACAGATGTGTCTTCATATCTCAGGCATCATTAGGAAGAGATTCAGGGACCCATGGGGTTCCACTCTGTAGTTAACAGCTGCTCCACCAACAAAAGAGCCCATTTAGACCCCATCCCATCCCATAATTCAAGCGTTTCCATGTCAACACAGCATCAATTCTAACCTTCTGCTGGCTGTCACCACCCCCCCCCCCCCCCCCCCCCCCTGCAGCCTGGCCTGACCCAGGTTAGCCTATAACAGGAAGAGAGAGGAGCTGGAGCTGGAGCTATGAGGAGGAGAGAGGAGCAGAGAGATGAGAGGAGGGGAGAAGAAAGAGGGGAGAGGAGCAGGGAGGACCATGGCTACCCTCAGATCCAGAGGGAGATATGATATCTGACTATAGTTCTCAGAGGGAAGCAGCTTTGTTCACAGAGTGTCACAGAAGAGACAGTCCAGTGCTGGAAGAGGAGTTAACGAGAGGCACGGACAACTCTGTAATCACTGTAGCTCTGCTTTGGGGGAGTGGTTTAGAATTCACAAAGCAAACCAGTCACATCAAACCAGTCACCTCAAACCAGTCACAACAAACCAGTCACAACAATTTTGTCACATCAAGCTAGTCAGTAAGCCATAAATCAGTATAATTTATTGCTTGGGAATCTGCATGTATATCCACAGATGTTCACTTGACTCTTCTCATAATGAGACATTCAGATTGGCACGTTGAAAGATTCAATTCACAGCCAATACAGTTTGAGGGAAGAGATGTGAGTCACTGACACTTCACACACACACACACACCACCTCCACTGGCCCAAACCGGAGTAGACAAATACATTGCAACAGTGTGCGCCACAGTGTCAGCGAGGCACCAACCTGCCTGGCCTCAGACAGCAGCCTCCCAAACACACTGACCCCGTCCTTATAACTGTCTCTCTAGCCTGCTACAGCCTTATTCACATTCACACTAACTGTTACAGTAGTTTGAAGCTAGATCCATCAAGGAGAGAGAAACGTGTAGGGGGGGGGGGGGGGGGAGGTAGAAAGTCAGAGAGGGGAGGTCATGCTGCTGGCAGGCTATTCTCCATTCTGACCCCAGTGAGACAAGCTCCCAGAGCAACAACAAAGGACACAAGAGGAGCCAGACTCCATGTGACCTGGGCTTGAGAGAGAGAGAGACAGAGAGAGAGAGAGACAGAGAGGGGGGGGGGTGGAAGGAGATAGTTCTAGGGCTCCAGGAGTCAGGACACAGCAGCTGCTCATATAACAATTTGCCTTGTGCAACTACACTACAGAGGTGGCCAGCCAGCAGGCAGACAGCAGCAGACTGGCATACACATAGCCAGACAGGCAGGCATTCAGACAGGCATACAGGCAGGCAGGCAGACAAGCTCGCAGGCAGCACACCAACAGCTATACAGAGGCTGGCCGTGACTGACACCGTTTCAGCGATCAGAGAAAAAACAACAAAGAAGGCGAGCCGGGGACAAGGAGCCTTATGGGAGGGTTGGGGTCATGCTGAAGAGCAGACCAGCGTACAATCTGTTCTCTCCTGCCCCAAGAGAAGCACCAGGCAGGGCTGTGACAGCCAGAAGATCAATAAAGCACATTAGTTAGTCTATTAGCAGCTGCATGCTATTAGCGTGTGGCCTCCCAACCACAACACCAATCCATTTGGACTCACTCTCCACATACAGGCCAATCGCAACCTGGCTTAGTGCTGTGCAAGTTCCCTTGACTACATTACAAATATGTTCTGAACACTGGGGAGCTGTTTTACCAGCAGCTCTGTAGGGAAGGATGGATGGCTCTGTTCATCTCTCCTCCTCCATCACCCAATCCTGGCTGCCGGCTACTCATCCTCCACGTTACATAAACATGCTTAGTTCCACTGGACAGAAGCGGACACACACACACACACTACTGGTGAGGAACGAAGGGAGAGAAAGAGCAAGAGAGAGAAAAAAGGGGATGCATATGGGGGAGGTATGTCCTAGAAATGCATAATCTACTCTCCCTGACAAAATGTTTGAGGGTGTGAGTGTTTTTGTGAGAGTGTACTATGTCTGTGTGTGTAACTGTGTGGGAGAGAGTGTGTGTGTGAGTGAGATTTCCAGAGGTGTTTGGGCAGGTGCTGGGGGTGTCTTGGTGTCTACGCCTCCAGCCGTCCTTCATCAGAGGGCACTGAGATGTACCGCAACACACACTGCCATCACCGACTGGCTGAGCCCAAAATAGACGCTGCACGCACGCATGCAAGCTCCCGCACCACAGACACAGGCTGTTACAGGAGAAACAAGAACACTTCCAAATAAATGCTACCTAAAACATCTACCTCAGACACACACACAGCACAGACAAAACATATGTATTTATACCTTCACACAGACTGACATACAGGAACAGACACACGCACATACACACAGACACACACACGTCCAAGGCAGCAGTACTGCACCATATTACTCACAGCTGTCAGAGCTCAGATGCATGGTCCTTCCTCAACACTGAGAGAGGGTTGAAAGACAAGAGGAAGAAAGGGAAGAATAACACAGGGCAGGGAGGAATGAGAGAATGAGAAAGACAGAATAGCAAAAGGTATTCCTCCTCCATTGAATCTTCCTGCGTCTGAGCAGAGTGAGAGGGAGAGGGAGAAAGAGGGAGAGTGGGCGGCACAGTCACCAGCACCGAGAGCTACTCACGTCACACTTTTCATGAATGGAGCTCCCTGACGCAAGAAGGGGAGGAGGGAAAGGGGGTCTCACAGACGAGGAGATGAGAAAGGAGGAGGAGAGGCAGAGGAAAAGGAGGAGGAGAAGGGGGGGTGAGAGAAACAGGGGGTCCTTCCAGACAGGGGAACATAAGAGAGAAGGGGGGGGAAGAGGAGTGGGAGATGAGAGGAAAGGAGGAGAAGAGGTAGATGAGAGAGGAAAAGGAGGAGGAGTGGGAGGTGAGACAGGAAAAGGAGGAGGGAGATGAGCGAGGAGTATCTTATACAACTGTGGTTCCATTCGTTTGCCATTTAGAACTAAATCCTCTTTTGTCACGGGGTGGCTTAGCCAAACCATTACTCCTTTACTGAGACCCCCATCTGTGCATCAGCAGCACCATTGATTGCGTAGGATCAGCCTGAAGGGCTGCACCTGAGGCCAGCCCTGACTCCAGGGGTCCCTGTACCCCAGGGGTCCCATGCAGCCCGCATGAGTCCAGTCTGGGGGACCAATGGACTCAAACCACCTCAGTTTTTACTTCCACCTCACACAAACACACACAATTTCACAAAACACCATGCAGACACTTGGCAGGAGAGCTCCTTTCCCTGATGGCTCTAATCTCTCCTCCACCATCTCACTAACACACCACAAATTAAAGTTCCCTGCCTGGCTAATCCACAACAGGCCACATGTAGGTCACACTGATGTAAACACAATAAACCCATCCACCTGCATGTGTGTGTTTATGTGTGTGTAAGAGTTTCCGAGTGAGATAGAAAGAGAGAGAGAGAAAAGGGGATGCATATGGGCGAGGTATGTCCTAGAAATGCATCATCTACTCCCCCAGACAAAATGTATGAGGGTGTGTGTGTGACTGTTTTTTTGTGAGAGTGTACTGTGTCCGTGTGTGGGACTGTGTGTGGGAGACAGTTAAACTGACCTGTGAGTGGATGATGGGCATGTCCCAGAGTGTCTGAATGTGTTCTGGACTCAGGAAGACAGGAAATGTGATGGCTCCTCACCTGCACAGACACACACACAGGACAAAGGTGAGCATGTAGGAAAGGTTCTGGATCAGTGGTCCGGTGGATGTATAATATGCTGCAGGTGGAGGACGACTGATCTGTGAGGAGAAAGATGGAGGTGAAAAAGAGGGGTGTTGGGGGATCACGGCCAGTCTGGAGAACAGCTACCTCCGCTTCTCATTTCTACCCAAAATCTCTGGGGTGGATAGGGAGAGGTCTCTGCATGGCTGGTCATGGGGTGGATGGGGGGAGGTGTGTGTGTGTGTGTGTGGGGGCGGGGTTCTGGGGTCAAAATCGATGCCCTCCACCCATTCACCAGAAGAGAATAACAAAGGAAGGTACGACTGCAACTCCCTCCTTTCTCCCCCCTCCCTGCACTCCCATCCCTCCTCCCTCGAGTAAAAGGTGTGAAATAATATTCAGATTAGTTTGAATGGTCCAGATGGTCCAACTAACAAATCTTCATTAAACAACATCAGCTGTTGAAGGCTGAAAGCACTGGTTAACATTAACAGACCGTAAAAATCACAAACAGACCG
The DNA here is from genome assembly GCF_038355195.1 of Osmerus mordax. Lineage (NCBI taxonomy): Eukaryota > Metazoa > Chordata > Actinopteri > Osmeriformes > Osmeridae > Osmerus > Osmerus mordax. Next base: position 12,058,730 of record NC_090051.1, on the reverse strand, counting down.
GTTTCCTTCTTGAACTGCACCAAAGTAGAAGCGGATGCTGACGTTAATTACACGCATGGCATTGCTCCATTTCTGATGATAAATAATTATGATGATGATAATCAGGTTTAGACTGTCAATAAATTAACATGATCTACAGTCCATATTAATGGCTGTGCTATCATGATGAAAACACAAGCCAATGCTTGAAGACTTACAAGCAAGCACATTTGAACGTGACAACTCACAGACCTCGCCACACAAACAAAATGACAAAAATACACACCCCAAACATAAACATCAAAACAAAAAGTGATATACACACCCGGGGACTTCCCTGTGCCAGTTGAACATTAATGGTAAAGCTCAGGGCCTGAGGAGGGAGGGCAGCTCTACCCTAGCTCCAGAGGCACCAACAGCATTCCAAAGGTCACATAATCTCCAGCTTGAGCTCAGGAGGAGACAGACAGGACACGTAGCATTAGGAGGTTCCGGAAAGTCCCATTTTTTTGCCAAACCAGGTTCATTTTTAAAACATTGAATAGACAGACTTTCAAGAACTACTTTCCTAAGAACACACACACTAAGTCAGTCTCACTCCCTTTAAACTTGTGGTTCACAGAACGTGATATGGACAGACAGACAAATTGATCCTTGATTTTCTGCTGTACTTTCTAAACACATTCTTTGCATGTTGCTTTGGATAAAAACGCCTGCTAAATGAAAGACAGGCAGACACGCAGACAGACATCAGCTCCAGCCATGGAGATGTGTTGCATCCTGGACAGGCTGTGTTATACACACTCATTACTATTTCACCAGGAGTGGAACAGGCATGCTGATAGCTCTAGTGTCCCGTGCATAAATAAGGGAAACTCAGCCACGCACACACACACACTTTCAGTGGGCCAACCCCTTTCAGGAGGCCTTACATGAACAATGGTGTTTGGGACCATTTTTACGGTCTACATCATGATCCACAGATGGAGAAGAATCCTAGAATCCTAGATAAACTGCCTCTCCGTCTGCCTGTCTGCCCGCCTGCACAATGCCCACCTGATAATCCTAAACATGATTGATGTGACTGTGTGAGTAATGTAGAGAACAGAACAGCCTGTCTTCTCAGGATGACAGTAATTAATGTGACCAAGACTTCTTGTATGCAATTATGACCCTAGCTATCCGAATGACGTGAGCCAAGGATGAGAACACTACTGTGAGGACAGCCAGCTCTGAGTGGGGGACCTCCACACATCTCTCTACTCTTTATCATTATTTACTCCATCCTTCCATCACTCCATTTTTCAGCCCTTTATTCATCACAGACTAAAGGGGCAAGGATGGGGAAGGGAGAAAAGGATAAGCAGATAGCAGGACAGAGAGATGGAGAGAGAGGGAGGGAGAGTGAGAAAGGGAAACGGATTGGATTAGAGGAGTGGGGAGGGCAAAAGCTGGTGAAAGTGGCTGGGATCACGGTGTGTGTCGGGGATGTGGGGGGGGGGGGGGGGGGCAGGAGCAGCTGCATATTAGTGCTGAAAGGATGAGGGTGAAAGGTTATGGTGATATGCTAGGTCATGTTGGGGGGGATGGTAGAGTGATGAAGCCCCAGGCTATACCCCCCCCCCCCTCCCTTTTCAACACACACACACACACTGCCTGGGTGCCGATGTGCTGTGTCCTGCTGCTCCACTCGTGTGTGTTAATGTGCTCCCCATGAGGAGCTGCAGGCTCAGGGTCATTATAGCAGCTCAGAGACACACCACAAGAGAGCAGCGTCTGCTTCACAGTGTACACACACAAACACAAGTATATACACACACATGCACACAGTGTACACACACACACAGTATACACAAACACACAGTATGCACACACAACATACAGTACATACACACAATAAACACACACACACTTAACCACACAGTATCCACACAATAACCATACAGTAAATATTTTCACAGCATTCCATCCCATCAAAATATAGTCCTGTGTTGAAATTCTGACAATTAATCGAACATGTCATCAGGTCATGTACAGCATGCCCCTCTACTCCCCACCACAACAAAGAACAACACACAAGCATATTGAATGCTACAATAACACCGAACAATATTGAGCTGAATCCAGCTGTCAAATTTAAGTCTACATGTAGTCCAGCAGTTTGTATTATAAACTTCTGGCATAGAGAGATACTGTTTGAATATGCTCTAAAAAGACTGTTACTGTTGGTGTTACTGACATTTAGATCTGGCTCAGCTGTACAGTAGAGCCCAGGGAGGGCTAAGTTGGAAGAGAGAGGGAGAGAGGGAGGGAGAGAGAGATGGAGGGAGGGAGAGACAGAGGAAGGGAGGGAGGGAAAGATATGGAGGTGGGGGGTGAGGGGTGGAGGGTAGGAGAGACTAAAGCACATCAGAAAAGGAGATATCCAGGCTAACCCATAGAAGCTCTAAACTGACAGGGGTTAGAGTGAGAGAGGGAGAGAGAGAGAGAGAGAGAGAGAGAGAGAGAGAGAGAGAGAGAGAGAGAGAGAGAGAGAGAGAGAGAGAGAGAGAGAGAGAGAGAGAGAGAGAGAGAGAGAGAGAGAGAGAGAGAGAGAGAGAGAGAGAGAGAGAGAGAGAGAGAGAGAGAGAGAGAGAGAGAATAGAAAAAACATCGAGAAAAAGAGAGAAGTAGATAAAGGGGGGGTCATGCTCCTTTCTTTCCTTCAGCTTAGGTTTTGTCAGCCAGTTGTTTGTTTTGTTCTGCTTTGCTGTGTTTCAAGGGCAGCACGCCATGTACAGTCCTGCCTACTGACTGAGAGCACACTGTATGACCTGGAACTACAGAGACACAGCTGACACAGGGGGGAATGTCCCTGTACTTACTGTAAGTCGCTCTGGATAAGAGCGTCTGCAAAAAAAAAAAGACTAAATGTATTACCACAAGCATGCATACAAACTGTTCAGTCATTCACTTGACTGACTTGACTTGATTGAAAAATTCTGACAACATATCTGGTGGCCTACAGTGAGCGCTATATGTGAATGCTTATCTTTGAGCTTATCATAACCCCCCATATTACAATTGTACATTTGTAAAAAATAAAATATACATAAATGTTGTTGCAGTACTTGAGTATTATGCAGTATACATTCCGACACACGATCAGACACATGCTCTGTCCTCGCGTTTGGGTGCAGGCTGGTGTAAGGTTTCCCTCTGCCATACTTAAAACAAAGCCAACCACTGACAGGACTGGCTTCCTGACACATCTGACTGACTGGAGTTGCCTGTAACTGCATCCTGATACACACCCTGAAGACGGATTGGAAAACATGCCTCCAGCCATTACGGACACACGTGGACACTTACTGGAAACCTCTCACTCCGAGGGAATACAATGCTGTTTTTTACAACCCTGCATCCAGATCCACAGCTAGCGTAGCATCCAACATCACAAACTGCATATGCTACTGTACCCGTCACAACGTGAATGACTGCAAGTTAAGAGCGGGCGACTGATGGTTTGTTTAACTATGATTTCATATTTGATCTTTGTTTTCGCTGATTTATTTATTTTCTAAATTACAGCGTAACAATTCTCGTTGGATTTGGTCTACCTCAGCAACATTATTTAGTAGGCTAGTTTAATTTCATATTATATAGCTAACCTAAAGTAGCCTAGGCGGCAGTAGCCAAGTGATTTGTTTATTGTACAAGAGAAATGAGGATGACTAACCAGGTCATGAGGGGAACAGTAGGATAATTTACATTTAGGTCATTTTAAGGCCAATTTTATAAGAAGAGATTTAAAATAGATACTATTGTTTGTTGCTTAGGTGAACCGATTGTGCATCCCAGAAATTGTTAAAGAACGGCTATCCAGCAGTTTCGGTGCTGGATGAAACCAACCAAAATATCTGCTAGGCTACAACCAATCTCATATTGAAAGTTATAACTTCTTTATCAAAATAGTGTCCCATGTACAAGGCACGGGCATCACATTTACTACATTGCTGCATCAACATCTAGATCAGGCTACTGTCAGATTGTTTCTGTCACACTGAGAACCTGAACAGTGAATGTACTCTTGCATATGGTGGATAAACAGCCAGAAAAAAAACAGAAGACAGTCTGTCTGACAGCCTGTTATGCTTTGGGAATGAAAAAAGTAGGCTGTAGTTGAGCTACGTAGGCTGGGTTAGGCTTTATTTCATGTGCACAGGATAGGAACATCGGTTTGTGGGACCTCCCATTAATGCGGACACAGCCTAAATGATGGTGTTATTTAAAACCAGAATGGCATGTACAATCTAAAGGATTACATAAATATTGCAATCACGATGAAAATCTCACGGGGTCGAAATTTACCAGGAGTCTGCAATCTAAAGTAGCCTACCCCACACGACAACCCTAGTTCAAAAAGCATAGACGTTGTGTGTTACGTTATTCCACAACTAATTGTCGTAACTAAATGTACATACATAATTGTTCAAAGAAATATCTAGGCTACTTGAATCGAAATTGTCCACATCAGTAACATAAAGCTACAGCACCGCTGCTGACATCCACAGCCGCGTCTCAGCACAAATTTAAAACTAATATATGGACATAAAACCGTGCAATGCATATTCTACAAGGTTTAAAACGTAAATATAAATATAGACAATTCTATTCATATATATTTAAAAGTGAATAACAATACCGTTTCAGTGCTCTCCGGTCGAGACCCGCCTGTTCGCTCTGCTCTGTCTCGCTAATGTAATCCAATGGTTTAATCCAAGTCTTGTGAGCATTAACGTCACTTCCGTATTTTCTAAACAATTCACCTGTAACCCGTGTGAGTGTATGACTGGATAAAAATAGATTCTAGGACCATGTGCCATTGTGTCTAACAATACCATGTAGCCTAATACGACGTTAATTTACTGTTAAGTAGCTAGCTATAGTGTGCTATGCTCAGGTAAATATCATGACAAATACATTTTTGTCATCATAATTTTGAGCTTCGAACTGGGAATATTGGTAAAATCACATACACACTCAGTATGAAAAACAAGGTAGCATAATAAAACAAACAAATAACGTTAGCACATACACAAACCACAAACGGGTTAAAGATACTGTAGAATGTGGAATTAAAACGAGTGAAAGCCATACTGCCGTATGTCTGGCCACCCTGTCCCCGACCAATAAGCGCGCGTGAAACTGACTCCGAAACCCGGGAGCGCTTTTAAGTCGTTGAAGAATGTTTCTGCGAAAGCAAATGTGTGCAGGTGCATGACAATACCCCCCAAAAGTATTAAGAACACAATACAAAAAACTTTAGTTTGTGATATATTTATGTGTTTAAGGCTAAAGGCTTAATTTAGTTGGTGGATGATAGCTAACAGGAAGGCATGTTTTTAAATAATTTTTACAGTTTACAAAGGCGACGACTGAATCAACAATAGTTGACACTTTGAACCTTAGACATAAAACTGGAGAGAAAAAAAATCAACACATGATGCTGTGACAGGTGAAACCACTATTATTTGCCACATAAGCTACTTCTGGTCTGTTTCAATGCATTCATTATTCAGTAGTACCATCTACCTCCTACTGTCTGTCATACTTGTTTATATGGCTTAATAAGTTCAGTAATACCAATTTAAGCCTATGTCGGTCTTCCAATATGGCTTGTTTCTCATGCTTTCAGGCATGCATTGAGACAGTATGAACCCTGAGGTAGGCTCTCAGCATTTCCATCTAGTTAGTTTTGGCTTGCAGTTGTTGATGCTGGCTAGCAGTCATTGGTGTTGGCTAGCTGTCATTGGTGTCAGTGAGCAGAGGTCCTGATGATTTCCTCTCCAGTGGTGGGCTCATCAGAAGCGTTTTTCATGCAGCTTGGCCACCTGCCTCAGAGCTTCTCTCTGATAGGAGCAAAGCACTGTCCTGCTGCTTATCTCCTGCCACTGAAAAGTCCCCTCAGGAGAGCACACACTGCTGTTAACCTAGGGAGGGAGAGGGGGCAGAAGGAGACAGGGGAGGAGGGGGGATAGAAGGAGGGAGGGGAGGGGGGGCAGAAAGAGATAAGTGAGGAGGGGTAGGAGACGGGTGGAGGGGTGGGGGACAGAAAGTGAAGGGGGGGCCAAACCATCCATAAGAGAGAAACATTTGAACATGACAGGCCCCACCCGGACCCAAGGGTTTACGTTTGGTTTGAATATGAATTATTATCATTATTAATAATAATTCAATGGTCTCTTTGCCATTACTATACCCTGCCTCTGATGCAACATAAACACTGTTGAGGGTGGAAAAGACAGACACTCACCAGACAGTTCAGATCAGCCATCAGCTCCTCCAGTCTGTCCAGGTGGATGTTGATGACGGTTGTCTCCAGCCAAGCATTGTCGGTGTTCCTGCAGTCATCCACGTAGCCCTTGTACACCTGCAACTCACAGGTACAACAGGTTCTCCAGCTAGCCAGTGCTCTCTTGCAGTGGAGCAGTCAGACAGGTGGACACTCTCAGGGAAGAACACTCACCGTTCTGCCCTCTGACACTTTCACTTTTAACTTCTCATAAAGCGGCCGGCCCAGAATGCTCAGCAGTCTTTCCGGTAGGGGCTCACCTAATTGGACAGGACCCTGCAGCCCCATGTTGAACAGCCAATCAGTTATCAGAAGCAAACCCTCAGGATTGATGGTTTATATGTGCTGTTATGTACTAGTGTCAGGAGTCTTAGTCATGTGCCACAACCAAGATCAGACGTGCAGCTGTGCTGGACACTAGCTGGACTGTAGCTGGACACTGTAGTTAGAAACGGTTGCTAGACACTGTAGCTGCACACTTTAGCCAAACACTGTAGCTGGATAGCTAGACTCACCCCGGGTAACGCCCACTGGCCCTCATTCTCCTGAACAGCCAGAAACTCCAGGACAGATCTTTTATTGTCTTGCCACCTGGGAATGCACCCACAACCAGGTTAGGGTGTGGTAATATGCCTGTATGGGTGATGCATGGTGTACAGCATGTGTGTGTATAAGTGTATGATTAAACGTGTGAACAGTGTGTGTGCTTGTGTATGTGTGTACCTTGTCAAGACTGGGTCTAGTTTAGGGTTAGGGTCAGTGTGTGTGTGTGTAATTCTCATACCGTGTGAAGACTGGGTCTAGTATTAGATTCGGGCCCAGGCTGTTCAGAGCTCCTCTACCCATCACCCCTGTCCTGCCCCCAGGGTTCCTACAGTAACAGCAGTGGTTAGTGGAGACCATCACTCCTAGGACCCGTATTAGGACTCACTGAAGCAGGCTCACAGGCTCGCTCTAAGTGGCAGTTTGTCTCCTTACCTATAATTATCCAAGGTCACTACCATTGCTCTGTGAAGGATAAGATAATTGTGATTGTGAAGGCAGATTTAGTTGTCACAGTGGTATCTCAATTGGAGCCAGGGTAATGTGGGCTGTCTGGAACACTCACTGGTCAGTCATGCCCTCACTGACCCCAGCAACATAAACAGGAGGCACATAGACATTGAATTCCACCTGGAACAAGAGAGAATATTGCCACTGTCAAACCAATGACACCTGTGAGGCAATCGAGGATTGTAACGTTTAGTAATACTGTAATTGACTTAAATCCTGTTTTAACGTGTAACAATGCTGTCAGTAACATCATGTTTTAACATATTCCGTAATGCTGTCATTAACATCAAACCTGTTTTAATATGTTCAGTAATGCTGTCATAAAAATCAAGCCTGTTTAACATGTCCAGTAAGGGTGTAATTAAAGTCAGGCACCTCCCAGGACACCTTCTCCTCGGGGACAGGGAAGCGGGTGACAGTGCTGTCAGGGTAGTAGAGCTGGCGGGCGTTGACATGGTTCTGAGGCATCTCTGTCACCAGGCTCATCAAATCCCCTACTGAACTACCTGAGGCTAAAGTAGACAGTTCAATTTAGCACGTTTGTGAATATTTCAGTGGAAAGAGACTTCACGTTAATGAAACAGGAAGGTGAAATAGGTAAGGAGGTGTACCCAGTATAGGGGCCTTATCTGTAGCCTGATGTCCCTGAGACTGGAGGCTGTTCATGATCCACTGCAGGGCTTTGGTAGACTGCGTCACCTGGAGAGACCAGGAGGAGAGACCAGAATCTATTACACTGTCCTAACCTGCAGAGGAACACAGGTAAAATGTGACATTTCTCTGACATGCCAGAAAGGCTACGATGCTGACAACATTAGTTCATACCGAGTTTGTATAGTATTGTTATTTGACAAAGACAAGATGGGGGTCAATTACGATGTACAAATAATTATTAATATTATTATTATTAATACAAATATTTACAAATACTATTAGAAATATGTGAGGGCAAATAAATCCCCAATTACTTTTATATATGTTCATGTAAAATAATTGATGTGTATTATTAGGTGAGTCTTGACAGATAGACAAAGATCAAGGTAGGGTAGCTGGGACACGGATGAGAACCTGTTCTTCCAGTCCGGCCAGCCTTTTCACTATGGCAACGGACTCCATCTCGTCGTCCCGCTCAAGCAGTTCCGTCATGGTACCAAATCTGGTAAACAAACAAACATGGTACCAACTCGGCGTAAACAAACAATCATGGAACTATTTGTGTTTGTGTAAACAAAGACATACAAGAGATCACATTTTATGTTACCATCATTTTTATCAGTCTCTAAACACTGAGAAGTTGCTAGAGACAGGAGTTTTTGTGTTGTTGCCACACTGACACACTTTCAAGGTGCTGTACTTTTTAGCCGTGTCCTGGATTTGACTCTCTGTGCTCTGGCTCTGCCCCTGCCGTGTGGAGATTAGATAGTTGTCTTTCATCAGGGATTCCCAGGACAGCAGCTTCTCCTCTTCCTTCTCACTCAGCTCCTCCTCTGGGAAAGATGCAAAGCAAACACACCCCTCAGGTAATCATCCAATCGATCGGTCTGTTGGTTGGTTGGCTGTAGCTGGTGCTACTCACTGAGCTCCTGCTGTGGCAAGGGAGATCTGCGGAGTACCAGTAGCCTGATGAACAGGTAGAGGTGGCTGAGCAGGATGAAGGGTGGGGGGGCTGCGGGGCGGCTGTGGTACTCCTTTATCAGCTCGTACCTCTGGAACTTCCAGATGGTGTCACTGTTGTCCTGCACTACCTGGAACGTATAGCTGTGGAATTTGAAACATTTTCAGAAACCATTTACTTTACTATTCCCTGGGGATTAGTAAGGTGCAAGTTTACAAAGCCCTTTATTATTAAAGTGGCACTACGTGGACCCTTAAATGGGTCTTCAAGTATAATCTTAATTCCCTGCTCACTGAGGGAGAGCTTTTAAAATATTTGGGACACTCACTTGAAGATGGCTATGAGCAGGTTGAGCAGCAGTATGTTGGCAAACAGGAGGTAGACACACAGCAGGAGGATGGTGAGCCACTCTGGGAAGATGGGCATATGATTCTCATCCAGCACAGGGCACCTGGGCTTCAGTGGGTCGTCCCCATTCACCGTGCAGGAGCCGTCGTCAAACTGGGTATCTGGGGAAAAGCATTTTACATTAAGGTTACAACTAACATAGAAAAATAAGATCAATCTGTCTATCTGTATCTGTCCCTTTACAACATCCATTCACTGCTTACACTCTTTCCCCATACTGTGCCTTCTTAGACTTTTGTAATTACTTATACCGCTAACACTTACAGTAATCCCATTTACATAGCAATTGCACCTACACTATTTTACGATTAGCTATGTAGTTAAATGGTTGTTAATGTAACCTAAATGTAAAGTGATGCCGTAATATTGTATATTATTATGCAATATTGTAGGTGTGATGTTATTCATACACCGTCTAGTAAAAATGCAGACCGTTCCTTGGCTCTAACCACTGAGGTCACTGTGAACTTCTAATTCTTGATAACTTGCTGTACTTACTATAGGCACTATTTGGATGTCCCTTTGGATAAAAGCATCTGCTAAAGTAGTGTAAAACTTTAATGAACGCCAAGTTTTTGACCCACCTGTTTATAGAGATCCAATGTGGCATAAACTCAAGCTAGGCTTGTACTATACTCTCATCTATGCGTGTGTATCCATCTGGCTCCACTCACTGTCGATGTTGGTGGGCACGTTCCCGAAGATGATGAGGTAGGGTTCGTAGACGGCCCCCCGGACGATCCAGCCCAGCCGGTCCTCGTTGTGGATGAGGATGCCCTGCTTGGCCACGCCGTAGGCCACCACCCATATACTCAGGAGGAACATGAAGAAGAACAGGTCCATCATCTAGACCGGGACACACAGAACATGCCCAGGGTAGGGACGTCAAGACGAGTGAATAGATACCTGCAAAATGCTCGAATGGATTGTGTGCTTCTGATATGTATGCTAACACTAGCTGTGCCTCTAACCATCCCTTAGCCTCTCTTCGGCCCCCTAGTCTAACCTGTAACTATCCCCCAGCCATCCCCCAGCATCTCTCCAGCCCGCTAGCCTCTAACCATCCTCTTGACGATGATGATCTTGGGCCCCAGAGTTCTGCTGATAGTAAAGATGGCCATGAGACGTAGGCAGAAGATGATGAAGTCGATACACAGGATGACCTTCCCCGCATAGAACACAACAGTGGTTAGCCTGCCAGGGGTACAATCATGCCTAGTTAGCCAAAAGGCATTATTACAACAGACCATGCAGGCCAGTGCATTGTGAATGATTACCATTGTGTTGGTGGTAGGGGGGTGTGCATCAGGAGAGGGACTCACCTACATCCCAGACCGATGATGAAGAGGAGGATAGACAGAACGTCCAGAGCGTTCCAGTGTTCGTTAATGTACATTTGACATTTCTTGTGGAAACTGATTCCGTCTGGATCATGAAACAGCTAAAAAAAGGAGGGATACATCTCACTGTACAGCCTTCTGATGTCATAATGTACTGTAATGTGTGTCAATGTATGTGTAATGTGTGTAGGTGGTTCTGTGTGTCCTTATGTATGTGAGTCCAAATGACATCACCAGAGATGGCAGCACCCGTATTCGGGATATTTGGCTTCATTTTTTAACAGTGGGAGGCAGTGGCGGTCCTATTTGGCGCCCCGGGGCGATGTTTACCCCTGCCGCCCCCCAAACCCCCCCCCCCCCCCCAAATAAGTAAACAGCACGACAATGGGTGTGAAAACACAAACGCACTACCTTTCTTATGCCAACAGAGGGCGCCAAACAGAAATGTTGATTAGCCCGTGCCTAGAACCGCTGCTGGTGGGAGGAACCTCGGGGTTACCATGGATGGCAAGCTCACCATCACGGCCCACATTGCTGCAGTCTCCCAGTTGTGTAGATTCACCCTCAACAACATCCGGAAGATCAGGAGATACCTGTCTGAGCATTCCACCCAGCTGCTAGTCCAAGCACTTGTCCTCTCCAAGTTGGACTACTGCAACTCGCTTCTCGCCGGTCACCCAGCATGCGCAACCCACCCTCTCCAGAGGATTCAGAACGCAGCAGCCCACCTGATCTTCAACCTACCCAGACACTCTCATGTTATCCCGCTCTTCATCTCCCTCCAATGGCTACCCATCACGGCCCACATCAGATTCAAGATCCTGGTACTGACCTTCCAAGCGGTGAACAGGACTGCACCCAACTACATCCAGTCTCTCCTCCAGCCTTACACCCCCACCCGCCACATACGGTCTTCTTCTGACAACCGTCTGGTGGTCCCACCCAGGGTTCTAAATTAACACCCGCCAACCCGCCAAATGCGGGTTAAAATTCATTTTGGCGGGTGTTAATAAAAACTCTCTAGCCAGTTTGGCCGGTGATACATAAGGCATTACATGAATGATACATAAGGCTCTGTTCTCGGCATGGTTCTCGTTCATTTATCCCCCTCCTGGCAGTACTTCCTAAGTTTCCCATGAACACTGTGCCGTAATGCTACGTGATAACGTTTTATACGCCCATTGGCTGCGCCTAGTTGAAATGAAACCAGCGCGAGAAACCGTGGAAACAAACGGAGCATCCACCAGAAAACACAAGGAGTACAACGAAGCATAGCGGATCATAGGAGGTAATAAGAGCTAGCTACAAAAAAAAGGGCCGGTCTTGGGCCTGAAACTCCCGGGCTGAAGAGTGGCCCCACTCCGGCCCTGGTTAGTAGTAACTGATTTAACTACTTGTACTCGCTGTGAATTATATTATTGTTGCTTGCTTTCCTTCAGGTACACTTTTGAGGATCATGTCGTTTAATTGTAATTTGTTTAACTACATGCTCTACTGGTTCTACCCATTGGCTCTTATTTGCTTTTAACAATGTATGCTTCATGTTTTGGCTACCCACATTGTTTTTGGGGCTATCTCGTTGTTTATGATTATTGACCTATGCACCTTTTGTAAAGCTCTTTCTTGTAAGTCACTTTGGATAAAAGCGTCTGCCAAATGACCAAATGTAAATGTAAATGGAGACGCGTCATCTATCTATATACAGTCTATGGTGTGTACATGTGAGTTTGTGTGTGCATGTGTGTACGTGCACACAGTGGCATGGGCCACGGGCCTCACCTGTCGGACCTCCTCACACACCAGCGAGAAGATCCACACATACAGCAGCAGCTCTAGCCATGACGGCATGCTCCAGAAGTCCATCATGAGGACAATGGCAAAGATCCAGAGGAAGACAAAGTAGGACACAATGTTCCAGTAGAACTTGACCTGAGGAGAGCTGTAGAAGCCGGCCAGCCGGGACAAGCAGCTCAGACGCTCCCTGGATGTCAGACTCGGGGCCTCACTGAGAGAGGAGGATCTTACGGAAGGAGGTTAGAGAACGTGTTTAGTGAAGGGTGCTTTCATCTTACTAGAGTAATTAGAAAACAGCACCAACAACAGAAGAACTTTGTCTGTTTCAGAACTGTTCAATAGAGTCTCTGTCCCCTGAGGAGCACAGTAACAGGTATACACTGTAAAAACAAATTATATCAGTATTTCTGAATTACAGGAAATACAGATAGAAAGACAATGGCAAACTGTACATTTATATTTTTACATAAATATTACAGCCAAATGTTGTTACTTAAAAATACACTAAAATGTCTGTTACAAATATTAATGACATTTTCACCAAAATGTTCTGTTTAAAACACATAATTTCATAATAATAACTTTTTCACCAAAATGTTCTGTTAAAACACATAATTTCAAAACTAGCTATTTTAACAGTTATTTTGCAGATATTTACTTTCATCCCACGGACAAATAACTTCTTAATAACATAATTTTGGGTTTAGACATAGTCCAGGCAAAGTAACTCATTTTGGAGCCAAAAATATAAGTAATTTTTTTCAGCATAGACCATTTCTATGAGGTGTCCAGAACAAAATACTAAAAGTCCTAAGATATCCTAGTTGTGGAAATATGTTTAATTCTCATCAATCCGAGATGTGTGCCAATAAGGCCAGGCAACATTACACCCCAATGGGGCTATTTTTTTCCTTTACTCCTATCAAAATGAAACTTTACACAATGAAACTACATGTAAAGTAAACATTTTTGTATTACATGTTTCTTTGAAAATGAATTTTAATATGCAAATGAGCTATACAATAATCGAATAGGCCCAAAATACACCCAAATAGGTTAAATTTTTTCCTTCACTCCTACCACAATAAAACTTTACATAGTAAAAGTATACATGAAAAGTAACTTTTTGTATTACAAGTTTTATTTAAATTAGATTGAATATGCACATGAGCGCCACACTTATTGAATATGTCCTAATTTGCATAGGCAGAAACACCATTCATATGTATGACAAATACATCGGCCCAATCTTCATCCAATCATCCTACTGCCAATCAGGGCCGGAGTGGGTCCACTTTTCAGCCCAATATTTCAGGCCCAAGACCGGCCCTTTTTTTTGTATACCAAACAGTGCCGGATGCAGCCTGCTTTGACTGGGGGTGCAGTGAACATTTCTGGGGGGTATCATGATTACAGAAAGGGATCGTATTATTTTTTATATTGATACCATTTTTGAGACTGCTTAACGATCCGAGTGTTAATCAGGCACGGAGCCATACGTTGTAAACATTAGGAGCTTTGCCCCAACCTAGGGCGTATGGGTTTGATGTGATGCAAGATAGGGACTTTCTACAGTTAATGCGAGCGCTCACAGCGTGCGAGCAACATTTTTTGGCCATTATTTGACCGCAAAATAGTTTTTGAGCTTTATGTAAAATAAACAGACGTTTTTCAATTGGTAAAACCTTGTCTAGCGATGCCATCACTCCGGCCCTGCTCCCATCCATCCTCCCTGACGCGTATCGTTACGGTAGGGCCGCCCGTCCTAGCTATCGGTAGCCGATCTGGGATTTTTTCATGCAGCGACGCCGGCGCTGCATGAAGTCGAACGCACCTATTGGGTGATGCTGCTTTTAGACTGGCCTCTAACCTGAAAACTGCCTGGCTTGGTAGTACCTGCCAGGGGTATAACTCCCATCGGTATAGTCTTCAGGGTCACGGAGGCACACAAGCCTCCCCACCACGACAAGGTAGCAACAATCTCCAGTGGAACCTCAAACTCTGGCACTGCACTTCAGTGGATCTCATCCTACCTGTCGGGAAGATCCTACCAGGTCTCCTGGGGAGGCAAAGTGTCCCCCGCCAGCTCTCCACTGGTGTCCCCCAGGGCTCTGTCCTTGGACATTTACATTTACATTTACATTTAGTCATTTAGCAGACGCTCTTATCCAGAGCGACTTACAGTAAGTACAGGGACATTGCCCCGAGGCAAGTAGGGTGAAGTGCCTTGCCCAAGGACACAACGTCAGTTGGCATGACCGGGAATCGAACTGGCAACCTTCGGATTACTAGCCCGATTCCCTCACCGCTCAGCCACCTGACCCCTCCTCTTCTCCCTGTACACCACCTCACTTGGACCAATCATCACCTCCCATGGCTTCTCCTACCACTGCTACGCTGACGACACGCAGCTGTACCTGTCGTTCCCCCCGACTGATCCGGGGATCTCAGCTAGAATTGAGGCCTGCCTCACAGACATGTTACCCCGCTCCTCATCTCCCTCCACTGGCTTCCCATCACGGCCCGTATCAGATTCAAGTCCCTGGTACTGACATTCTGAGCGGTGAACGGGACTGCACCCGAGTACATCAAGTCTCTCCCCCAGCCTTACACCCCCACATTCAAGAAAAGGCTCAAGACGCACTTGTTCCGGTACTTAGGAATGATTGGCTGGACCTGATGTTAGTTTCCTCCAGGATCACAATGACTCTTATTGAGAGACTTGTTGCTCTTGTTGGTTAGTTGTAACTGACTTAAAATTATTGTACTCGTTGTGAAATATATTATTGTTGCTTGCTTTTTCCACAGGTACACTCTTGCATTTCTGAGGTTGTTTAATTGTAACTTGTCTAACTATGTGCTCTTATGGTTCTTCCCTTTGGGACTTATTTGTTTTTTCAAAATGTATGCTTCATGTTTTGGCTACCCGCAATGTTTGGGGCTATCTCGTTGTTATGATCAGTGACCTATGCACTTTTGTAAAGCTCTCTCTTGGAAGTCACTTTGGATAAAAGCGTCTGCTAAATGCATTAATGTAAATGTAACTCTCCCTCCAACGTCAACAGCTGCAAAGTTCCATAGTCTTCGGGTCTTTTACCAAATGATGGAGTGGAAAGGGGGAAGTGAACGTATGGACCCAAAAGACTGGGGGTGGCATGCTTTTGATGGGAGATTTATGCCAATAATGACCATCAGGTCATTGGCGGTAGGATTATTGGATGAAGATTGGGCCGATGTATTTGTCATACATATGAATGGTGTTTCTGCCTATGCAAATTAGGACATATACAATAAGTGTGGAGCTCATGTGCATATTCAATCTAATTTCAAAAGAAACTTGTAATACGAAAAAAGTTACTTTTCATGTATACTTTGCCGGCTGCCTTGAAGCTGAGAATGCCATTGGTTGCTTCAAGTCAGTCGGGCTGCAGGCGGCTGCAGGCGGCTGCAGGCGGCTGCAGGCGGCTGCAGGCGGCTGCAGGCGACTCCGGCGCTGCATGAAGTCGAACTCACCTGAAGACTGCAAAAGCCTTTTTGGTGCTATCTCGTTGTTTATGATCATTGACCAATGCACTTTTAGTAAAGCTCTCTCTTGGAAGTCGCTTTGGATAAAAGTGTCTGCTAAATGAATAAATGTAGACTCCAGAGTAGGACGAAGGAAAGTTGATTAGATAGTTGTGTAGCGGCAACGCTCCTGTTACCCAGCAAGCTGAAAAGCTACAAAGTTAAAGGTTTAAGCTTAGTTAGATAAGAATTTTTGGAGTTTTGTTGTTGTGTTCGTTCTGTTTTGATATGTGTAATGTGATGGTCTGTAGTTTGGATAAATTAAGTGTTCACCCTGAGTGTGAATGTTGTCCAGTTAGATGGCGATCTAACCTGTCTTATATGAATGTCGTATTCTCCATTTCCCCCCCTGAGTCATCACCTTATCGCGGTGGAGGGGTTTGCGTGTTCTAAGCTGGAAGCTATGTTGTCGGGGGCTTTATGCCCCTGGTAGGGTCACACAAGGCAAACAGGTTCCAGGTGAAAGACCAGACAAAGCGTGGCTCAAAAAACTCACCATGAAGAAAAACAACAATTGTTCCCAGCTGCCCTTGCCCGGACGCGGGTCACCGGGACCCCACCCTGGAGCCAGGCCCTGGGGTGGGGCTCAATGGCGAGCACCTGGTGGCCGGGCCTTTTCCCATGGGTCCCGGCCAGGCTCAGCCCGAAGAAGCAACTTGGGACCCCCTTCCAGCGGGCTCACCACCTACAGGAGGGGTCATGGGGGTTGGGTGCAGTGTGAGACGGGCGGGGGCCTTGGCGGTCCCATCCTCGGCTGCAGAAGCTATCTCTAGGGACGTGGAATGTCACCTCGCTGGCGAGGTGGCCTCTCTTCCACTCTGGAGTTGCCCTTGGTGAGAGGCGTCGAGCTGGGGTGGGAATACTTGTTTCCCCTCGGTTTGGCGCCTGTACATTGGGGTTCACCCCGGTGGACGAAAGGGTAGCCTCCCTCCGCCTTCGGGTGGGGGTACGGGTCCTCACTGTTGTTTGTGCTTACGTACCAAACGGCAGCTCAGAGTACCCACCCTTTTTGGAGTCTCTGAAGGGGGTGCTGGAAAGCACTCCTCCCGGAGATTCCCTTGTCCTCCTGGGGGACTTCAATGCTCATGTGGGCAATGACAGTGAGACCTGGAGGGGCGTGATTGGGAGGAACGGCCCCCCCGATCTGAACCTGAGTGGTGTTTTGTTATTGGACTTCTGTGCTAGACACGGCTTGTCCATAACCAACACCATGTTCAAGCATAAGGGTGTCCATATGTGCACCTGGCACCAGGACACCCGAGGTCTCAGTTCGTCAAAGTCGACATGATCGACTTTGTAGTCGATCATGTCTTGGACACTCGGGTGAGGAGAGGGGCGGAGCTGTCAACTGATCACCACCTGGTGGTGAGTTGGCTACGATGGTGGGGGAGGATGCCGGTCAGGCCTGGCAGGCCCAAACGTAATGTGAGGGTCTGCTGGGAACCGCTGGCAGAACCCCCTGTCAGAAGGAGCTTCAACTCCCACCTCCAGGAGAGCTTCGATCATGTCTCGGGGGGGGCCGGGGACATTGAGTCCGAATGGGCCATGTTCCGGGCCTCCATTGTTGAAGCGGCTGACTGGAGCTGCGGCCGCAAGGCGGTCAGTGCATGTCGCAGCGGTAACCCTCGAACCCGGTGGTGGACTACGGAGGTGAGGGATGCCGTCAAGCTGAAGAAGGAGGCCTATCAGACTTTATTGGCTTGTACGACTCCAGAGGCAGCTGATGTGTACTGGAAGGCCAAGCGGAACGCGGCTTTGGCAGTCGCGGAGGCAAAAACCCGGGCATGGGAGGAGTTCGGCGATGCCATGGAGAATGACTTCTCACGGAATGAGAACGGCTTCGAAAAGGTTCTGGACCACCATCCGGCGACTCAGGAGGGGGAAGCAGTGCACTGTCAACACTGTACATGGTGGGAATGGTGCGCTGCTGACCTCGACGGGGGACATCCTGGATCGGTGGAATACTTTGAAGACCTCCTTAATTCCACCAACACGCTTTCCGACGTGGAGGCAGAGTCTGGGGACATCGGGGGGGGGGCTTCTATCTCTGGGGCTGAGGTCGCCGAGGTGTTTGAAAAGCTCCGCGGTAGCAGGGCCCCTGGGGTGGATGAGGTCCGTCCGGAGTTCCTTAAGGCTCTGGATGTTGTAGGGCTGTCTTGGTTGACACGACTCTACAACATCGCGTGGACATCGGGGACAGTGCCTCTGGACTGGCAGACCGGGGTGGTGGTTCCCCTCTTTAAAAATGGGGACCAGAGGGTGTGCTCCAACTTTAGGGGGATCACACTCCTCCCTGGGAAAGTCTATTCAGGGGTCCTGGAGAGGAGGGTCTGTCGGATTGTCGAACCTCGGATTCAGGAGGAGCAATGTGGTTTTCGTCCTGGCCGTGGAACAGTGGACCAGCTCTATACCCTCGGCAGAGTCCTGTAGGGTACATGGGAGTTCGCCCAACCAGTATACACATGTTTTGTGGATTTGGAAAAGGCGTTCGACCGTGTCCCTCTGGGGCTCATGTGGGGGGTGCTCCGAGAGTACGGGAAACCGGATTCCCTGATCGGGGCTGTCCGGACCCTGTACGACCTGTGCCAGAGTTTGGTCCGCATTGCCGGTAGTAAGTTGTTCCCGAGGAGGGTTGGACTCCGCCAGGGCTGCCCTTTGTCACCAATTCTGTTCATAACTTATATGGACAGAATTTGTAGGCGCAGCCAGGGCATTGAGGGGGTCCGGTTTGGTGACCTCAGGATCGGGTCGCTGCTTTTTGCAGATGATGTGATCCTGTTGGCTTCATCGGGCCACGACCTTCAGCTCTCACTGGAGCGGTTCTCAACCGAATGCGAAGCGGCTGGGATGCGAATCAGCACCTCCAAATCTGAGGCCATGGTTGTCGACCAGAAAAGGGTGTAGTGCAATCTCCGGGTCGGGGAGGAGATCTTGACCCAAGCGGAGGAGTTCAAGTATCTCGGGGTCTTGTTCACGAGTGAGGGAAGAATGGAGCACGAGATCAACAGGCGGATCGGTGCGGCGTCCGCAGTGATGCAGGCTCTGCATCGGTCCGTCGTGGTGAAGAAGGAGCTGACTCAAAAGGCGAAGCTCTCTATTTACCAGTCGATCTACGTTCCTACCCTCACCTATGGTCACGAACTGTGGGTAGTGACCGAAAGAACGAGATCGCGAATACAAGCGGCCGAAATGAGCTTTCTCTGCAGGGTGTCCGGGCTCTCCCTTAGAGATAGGGTGAGAAGCTCGGTCATCAGGGAGGGGCTCAGAGTAGAACCGCTGCTCCTCCGCGTCACGAGGAGCCAGCTGAGGTGGCTCGGGCATCTGATCAGGATGCCTCCTGGATGCCTCCCTGGTGAGGTGTTCTGGGCACGTCCCACTGGGAAGAGGCCCCGGGGAAGACCCAGGACACGCTGGAGGGACTATGTCTCTCGGCTGGCCTGGGAACGCCTCGGGGTCCCCCAGGAAGAGCTGGTGGAAGTGGCCGGGGAGAGGGAAGTCTGGGCCTCCCTGCTTAGGTTGCTGCCCCCGCGACCCGACCCCCGGACAAGCGGCAGATAACGAACGAACAAACTCTCCATTCCGTACAGATAGCCGGCGCTACAGTTGTAAATATCTGGATACTGATTACAGCATCTGGATGCTGTATGTTGTGCACACGCCTGTAATGTAATATTACAGATGTATCTTGTAAATTTGGTATCGGAAAATGACAATTATTTTACGGTTAATTAATGTTAATATCATTATTTTTTTTACTGTAATTTAATGGGTTTAATCTGGCGTCCTAGCTGCCACATTGTTCCTGTTTTTTTTTACAGTGTACCTAATGCACATTGGGCAGAATAGAAACTGTTCCAGTAATAGTTCAGGAACAAATCGATGATGGCACTCTTACAGGATATGAGACTTCCCCCTGTCGAAGGCACAACTTCCTGTTACGCTGTTCATGGTCTCCATGTCCTCGCTTCTCTCCTCCTCCCTGTGGATAGCTTCATCCCGTCTGAGGGGGAGCAGGACAAGGAAGAATAGGAGAACAACAAGGAGAAAGAGGAGGACAAGGAGGAGGGAGTAGAAAAGGAGTGTTCAGATAGTCACACAGCAACACAACAAAAGCTATCCTGTGATCTTAGTCTCCCCATACACACACATCTGTCATTGTCCCCAACATAAAGAACCGGTGTGTTGAGTTTCCCCCCCTTGTGTACCATAGGTTTTTACTGCCACAAAGTGGTCAATATAAGTAACTACATATCCAGACTTGCCTGTACAACACAATCATCTGCCACTGTAGTAGAAGCAGTAGTAGTTACAGGAACAACATGATCCTAGACCAGTACCGTCAGTAAGAGCAAGAACAGGTAATGCATTCATTTAGCAAGCAATTTAATAACTGGTCCCAGACCAGCAGTAGGGGTAGCAGGAGTAAACACAGGAACTGATCCCAGACCAGAACTGGGACTGGAACTGAACCCACCTGTAGACCAGGAAGCCTGTGTTGATGAGAGGGAAGAGCAGCATGCAGAGCAGCAGCCTCCAGACAGGGTTGTTCACCGCCAGCTCCCCACACCAGATCTGAGTCAGCAGCCCCTGTACCCTCCAACAACACACACTCAGAGCATCAATGCAGCCGTCAGCATATGCCGAAGATTTTCCAGTAATCAATGTTAATACTCAGGGTAGGTACTACTCAGCGATTGCTCCACCACTTAGCTGTACCCATCCCCCCGGGAGGTCTGCATGTCTCTGCAGCAGTACCTGAACTCCGGGCTGGGCCACAAAGCTTTTGTTGTCAGCCTCCAGGGCCAGCCTCAGACAGGTGGTTCTGCCCCACAACGGAGACACGCGAACTAGCAACTTCTGAGCCCGCTCCTTGTCACACTTATGACACTCACTGAACACACCTGGGGAGCCAGGGGGGAGGGGGTAAAAAGGAAAGGATCACTGAACACACCGTTACAGAATACACACTCACTCAGGCATGTATGTTTCGTCAAATGCACAAGCGCAAACTCACTCACACTCAGACACAAAGGTACACAAAGGGTTAAACCCATTTGCAATAACACCCACACAATGAAAAGTCAAGGTATGTGTCAAGGTGTGTGTCAAAGTCAAGGTGTCTTACCAATGGCGTGATTCTCATACTGGCTGGCCAGCTCTCTCATCTCCACAGCCTCCTCCCCTTCCTCCCCCTCCCGCAGGAGCTTCTTTAAGATCTTACTGGCTGCCAGGGCTGCAGCCATGCTGTCTGTACACTGCAAACACACACAAGTATTCAGACACATGCACACACTAGCACGTACACATGCATACACACGTGCAAACAAAACACTAACTGCAGAGCATGCTTAAAGAAGGGTTGTTGTATTTCCACAGGTGACAGTATACCTGTTCCCATGCAATGTGCGCCAGCTCTCTATGAGTTTGCAGGATAGCCCACAAGAAGAGGTCTCTGGCTGGGTCTCTGAGCTCCCTTGCCTCCCTCTCTGTTCCTGGGGTGTGGAGCTCCACCAGGTCCTTAGCTTGGAGCTGGGAAACGAGAACGGGACCGAGGTTTCTGCATCAAACTCACTCTCGTGTAGGCATAATTTTACTTGTTATTTATTTACCAGATACCTTTCATCTGAAGCGACATGTAGAAAGTACTGCAGTATTTCAATGGTCAAAGTCAAGGAACAGTGTATTTACCCTGGTGCAGTGCACATTACAGCAACCAAAGAAAGTTGAACCATGACCGTACTCGGTTAACCAGCACTCACCGTAAAAGACAAACTCTCTGTGTCCAAACCGGTGCCGGGTGGTGGAGTGTAGAGAGGCTGGGTGAAACTTCCCAGCAGGTGGCGCACCTCATGCGCGACGTGCCCAAGAGTGAGCTTCCTGCCTCCCCTGGCCCCTGAACTCTGACCCCCAAGAGGTCCGCGCTCGGCCTGGACACGCTTGGCTAGCCTGCGCAGAAACAGGCAGCTGGACATCTGGGTGTAAAGCTCACAGAGGGTCCTGTCCTCCTCCAGGAACTGGTTCAGGTACACACCGTTCTCCAGCATCAGACGCACAAAGCCCGGCTTGCCTCCCACAAGGGCGGAGAACATGGCCTGGTGAAGGTCCTTGGACTAGGAGGATAGAGAACCAGGGAGGAACAGGAGAATTAAGACAACAGAGAGGAGGAGAACCTAGGAGATAAGCAGAATCAAGGAGGAACAGTAGAACCAACGAGCAACAGTCACATCTAGTTAGACCTAGTCCCATAATTAAAGCAGAACTTTCTGGAAGATTCTAATCAAGGTTTGATAAATGTAAAGGAAACCAAACTGTTGGGCTTTTGCTTTTCTGTTACATGTACATTGTCATGTTGTTGTGTAATGATGTCGTAGAAAATTGAGTCATTTTAGAGCGAGGGGCAACCACCTACCTTCCACTGGCTGTTCTCAGTGAAGATCTCGCTCTCAGCTATGTCCACTCGGTTCCACGCCACAGCCAGCTCCAGCTGCCCCGCCCACCCTGCCCCACCAGGGGGTTCACAGGTCCGGGAGGCTGAGGGGGACAGGGCAGCCAAGGGTGGAATTTTAATACAACATGTTGAAATGAATCCTTACATTTACATGTATTCATTAATCCTATGGGGGGGGGGGGGGGGGGGGGCAGCGGAATGGCCTTCGACTGGCCTTCTACAGTATCAACATCACCCTGTCTGAAGTAAAACAATTTAAGTGAAAGTCCAATCCAATCCAGTCGTTGTTCAACACTAAACTGGTAAACTGAATTATTTACGTCCTTAAAACCTGTAAAATGGAAAATCTCATTTGCAAGACCCAGGTGAAGCCTTTTCTAAATCTGAGAAGGTCTGTTATTGGAGAGTGTGGTAGAGAGTCCTGGAAATCATCTCCATAGAGTCCATGTCTGAAACTATTTGTTCAACTATTTGTTGTTTGTATGTTTATGATTTTTGATAATAATGTATGACAAAACCACAAATGTGTTTTATCTCAATGGAATCAGAGAACCATTACGTGTTGGAACTGTGTTGGTGTAAACGTGTTGGTATTTTTAAGGCATTAATGGATGTGCTTTCTAGATTGTTTTAGATTGTTCAAACAGGATGCATTAGATCACAGCTTATTGAGTTAGAATAATGAATAGACACAGGGACACGACAGTTTGAGCCTGAATGCACTCAAAAGATGAACTGATGATGAATGAGAATTCACTTCGGTGTTGCATCACAGAGGACTTCTGTCTGAGTGAACAAAATTGCAAACTCAATATTCCACTTCGGGAAGCATTAACCAGAGTGTCGGTTTTCAGCATGGACACATTCTGTTTTTGGAAACATTATTCAGAAAGTTGATTTGGGACGGTTCATTTTCAGACAGTAACATCTCACTGAATCTCAGGTGTGGTAGTAGTTGTACAGTTGTTATAGTGCAGGTGTTTTACAGTAGTACAGGTGTGCTAGTACAGGTGTGTTACAATACTACAGGTGTGTTACAGTAGTACATGTGTAGTAGTGCAGGTATGGTGGTACAGGTGTGTTACAGTAGTACATGTGTGGTAGTACAGGTGTGTTACAATACTACAGGTGTGTTACAGTAGTACATGTGTGGTAGTACAGCTGTGTTACGGTAGTACATGTGTGGTAGTACAGGTGTTACAGGTACCTTTGAGCAGTGCCTGGAGAATGGCCACGTCCAAATCCCCATCCTCACTGATGCGGAACACAGTCAGCAGGTGAGGCATCCTGATAATATCCTGAATCTGGAAACCAGGAACTCACTTAGTATCTCAAGTATTCTCAGCAAGCAAAGATGAGAAGAATCAGAGCAGCAAGACCATCAAGGAATAAACAAATTAAAGATATTGAGATGGGATTCACTTTGCTGCATGTGGAGAGTTACCTTCTTAGTCCAGTCGATGATCTCGAGCTCAGAGAAATTGTCGTACTCTGAGCTGAAGAACCTCTTCATCAGCTGGTGGATGAAGGCTAGGGTGACCCGGGATGGAGGCAGGCCTGCGGCCTGTGATATGACATCCGCCAGGCGCCCAGAGCCCTCCAGGACCACACACGGCGTGACGTTCCGCATGGCGTTGAAGATGGTCTGAGACGGGAAACAAGTGGTAGCAGTCAGGGTCAGGGAGGATGGAGAGATAGAGACATGAAACATGAAAGGAAAAGGATAGAGAGGGAAGAGGAGAGAGGCTGAACATGCCGGACTCCACCTGCAGGTGGATCAAAGCCTTCCTGTCTGACAGGAAGCAGTGCATTAAGCTGGGAACATAAGTCTCTGACTCCTGGTCCATCAGCACCGGATCTCCTCAGGGCTGCATCCTTACCCCTCTGCTCTTCTCCCTGTACACCAACAGCTGCACCTCTAGTCATCCGTCCGTCAAACTCCTGAAGTTTGTGGACAACACCACCTTCATTGGGCTCATCTCTGGTGGGGATGAGTCTGACTATAGGTGGGAAGCTGACAACCTGGTGACCTGGTGTTCCTAGAACAACTTAGAGCTCAATGCTCTTAAGACAGTGGAGATGGTTGAGGACTTCAACCAGCTGAGAATCCAGCCCCACTCACCCCCTTCACCCTGTGCAACTCCCCAGTCAACACTGTGGAGTCCTTCCGCTTCCTGGGCATTATCCTCTCCCAGGACCTCAAGTGAGAACTCAACATCAGCTCCCTCACCAAGAAAGCACAACAGGATGTACTTCCTACGGCAGCTGAAGAAATTCAACCTGCCAAAGACAATGATGGTGCACTTCTACACAGCCATCATTGAGTCCATCCTCACCTCCTCCATCACCATCTGGTACGCTGCTGCCACTGCCAAGGACAGGAGCAGACTGCAGTGTATCATCCGCACTGCTGAGAAGGTGATCGGCTGCAATCTGCCTACCCTCGAGGACCTGCACACCTCGAGGACCCTGAGCTGAGGCAAGTGAGGAAGATTGTGGCCAACTCCCACCCTGGACACTCTCTGTTCCAGCTACTCCCCTCCGGCAGAAGGCTGCAGTCCATCAGGACCAAAACCTTATGCCATAAGAACAGTTTCTTCCCATCTCCTACTGGCCTCTCCAACAAGGCCAAGGACTACCACTGACATTTAAATATTATCTATTACAAGTCCATCCGACACCTATTGCACTATGCACAAGCCACCTTGAATTCTGCCCATTCATGCTGCCCATTCATATTCTTATTCATATTCTTATATTCATACTGTTACTCATTTTCTTATGTTCATATTCTTGTTTTATATACATTTTATATTCTAAATTGTTTTATTCTTTGAATTAGACTATTGTACTTTTTTTTATGAATTTAAGATCCTTATATGTTTCTTGTTTGCACATTCCTGCCGCAGTAAATTCCGTGTTTGTGTAAACCTACATGGCGAATAAACTTCTGAAATTCTGATTCTGATTCTGAATAGAAAGAGATGAGAGAGATGAATAGAAAGAAAGAGAGAGAAAGTAAATAGTAGTTACTCACATTTAGAGTACCTGGTCCACCATCCAGCACAACACACACTACTGGAATCTTCACTCCTGACTCTAAAGGAGACACACACAGGCACACATCAGAAAAAGCAAATATGCAGTCATTGACAGTGTATTAATGATTTGACAGCAGCGCCCTCACCTCCGTTTCCTAAGAGCTTCTGGGAGATGAGTTTCTCCAGGTGGCAGCGGAGCTCGATCTCCACACTGTAGTGCCCATGCGTCCCGTTGTCCACCAGCAGGAAGTGGGTGTGGTTGTTGTCCAGACAGGACAGGTGGCCCTGGTTCTCTACCTCCATGTAGTAGTTGGCTGGGAAACGGCCCTGAGAAGGAGGATGAGATATGGAGGAGGAGTAAGAGGGGTTGGGGGGGAACAGGAGGAAGGGGGGGGAACAGGCGAGAGAAGAGGAGGAGGAAGGACCATCTCATTGAGTACCCGTTGACATTGGTTAGAAAATCTTTGTAAGAGAATTGGTGGGTGAATGAATAAATACATGGATGGATAAATGTGAATGAAAAGTTGAGTGGAAGGATGGATGGATAGATATACTGTACATACTACTACTAGTAGTAGTAGTAGTAGGTACTTTATCGATCCACGGCATCCGCCAAAGGGGAAATTGCGGCGTGGATATGGAAGACTAGATGAACAGATGTACGTATGCATGCATGTATGTATGTATGTACAGTGCATCCGAAAAGTATTCACAGCGCTTCACTTTTTCCACATTCAAAACATGTCCAATCTACAGAATTTACCACAAGTGGACTCCAATCAACATCTCAAGGATGATCAGTGGAAACATCTAAATAGAGGATGAAAACTACCTGTGGGTGCACCAGTTTGTGTCTGTTGTGGATGGTTCCCCAGGTTGCCACGCCGATGGCCACCACCTGACCCTTTCTGGAGGCGCTGCTGAGGGTGTAGTCTCGCATGGCGCGGCCAACGTGTCTCATCACGCCCGTGTGGGTGCCCCCTGTGACGATCCATGCCCCTACACAGTAAGATGAGACATGACACTTATTTTGTCACTAAAGGTCGCTTTTTTGAGTTTGACCAGTTACAATCCAATGTGTTTCTATTTGGTGTGAAACTTAGCACAACTAGGTAGAAAATCTGCAAAACGTAACCGAACAGAACACTATTTCAAACAGGAGGGCAAAGAGAGGCTGGAGACTGTTTAATTCGATGCATGGGGTGAGGCTGACCTGTGGATTGGGCCACGTTGATGAGGCCCCGGCGGAACAGGTTTTTCAGTTGGGGCTTCATGTAAAAATTCTTGGCTCCTCCTGTCACTGACAGGAGCAGGTTGGGAGGACGGAGCTTCCACTGTTCAGTCATCAGCTGGTACAAGACCTCAGTGGACGTGTCTGGGGACACTCGCACATACTACACAGACACCCACACACACACACACACAGCCACACACACACAAACATACAAACACACACAAAGCGCATGCTTATGTTGTACATACTAAGACACACTAACCCACATGTAGATGCACACCGTTCACGCAAACACACACAAGCACATGTGCACACACACAACTATGTGACCAGACAACAGCACTCGCAATGATGTTAACGGTTGTGCATGCACACCTTGGCCGTCCTCTTTCCTGACCCTTTGAAACTGATGTCTCCAAAGGCGTCGGTAGGAACCTCTCGAGTGTGTCTGTGTTGGTCCCACGTCTCTCCAATAAACTCCTCTGGCTTGATGGCCTCGTCGGTGTGCTGGTCCTTCTGGTAGCCACATTTACACACCCCTTCACTGTGGGACAGCAGCGTCAGCTTAACCCCAGTTATCTTGTGGGTCAAGCTAACTGGGGTTGGAGGACAGGTGTGGGAAACACTGGACTGTCTGATAGGGAAACGTTACACTGTGGCAAGTTCGTACAAATCCACGACCACTGGGAGACCATTTAGATTAACTTGTATGACACTGAGTCATAATCCACATCCACCATATATTTTATCTTCTATTACTGTATTAATTGATTTCAGGATATTACCGTCTACACTTTCATGCAGATGCACCACCACCACAACATCAACAAACCCAGCCCTCTACAGCCCTAACCAACAATCTACCTGCCATCCTCTATAGAAAAGCACAGCCTACCTGCCATCCTCTATGTAGAAGCAGCACTCCTTCTTGTTGATTTTCTCCCTGATCCAGGGGGCCAGTGAGTTCACCTTGAAGGATGGAGACAGAGACGAGTGTTCAGACGCTGAGTCAGTACTGGGATGAGACTGGCCACAGCTGGGCTCCATCACAGCTTCCCCAATAATAACATGAACAGGGCGGGCTGGAAGGCTTGAATGATGGAAGTAGGGCTAGGGCTAGGGCTAGGGCTAGGGCTAGGGCTAGGGCTAGGGGTTGGAGGACTGGAGGACTGGAAAGCTGGAGGGCCGGAAGGCTGGACTGCTGGAAGACTGACAGCAGAGGACGAGAGGAGCTGCAGTACGGACCTGTAAAGCCAGAGGCTGAAACACTAGACTGCATCAGTGACGACACAGAGCAGCCAGACCAGAGCAGGGGAGCTGCTGAAAAAAGCTTTCTCATGCTGGCTGACAAGGCAAATCCCTTCAATAGGTGATAGGCTGGTAGAGACTGGACTAGACTGAAGTTAATGCTATCATGACAACAACATCAGACTGATCACATACATGTTATTAATGCACATTTACATATGACATTACATATGACATGTATCTTGATATTCTACATTATTGAAAAGTGAATGTTTGACTCACATTTTGGATGTCAGTTAAGAGTCTGCTAAGCGTAATATTCCCAAGTTGGTTGATGTCACTTGGATGGACTTTGTTGTTCGAATTGAGAAACATCTCTTTGGATGAGCAATCCACTGATATCTGTTCTACTTGGAAGAGCAGGCAGCAGCAGAAGTGAGGAAGAAAGCACATATGGGATCATGGCAATATCATATGACAGACAGTTGCAAGGTCACACATCCCTCTCCGACTGAATCCTTAATGGATCCTAACTGTCTCAGGCTGCACAACCACACACACTGTATGGAAGACAAGGAGATGAGGAGAGAAAAGACAAGTAAAAGTAGAAGAAGAAAAAGAAGAAAGAGAAGAACAGGGAGAAAATAGGAAAGAGGGAGAAGAAGATGATGACCACAATTACAATAAGAACAGCCATTGTCCGATCAATCTCTAAAACTGTCAACCACACTTACCATACATGTTAACTATCTCCTCAGATCCCTGATCTCAGGTGCAATATTAGGCAGAGTAAGTGAGCAAGCAGTTGCTCTGACACTAGTCCACTGACAGCACGAGATGCATCTCAGCTTTGCTTATCTCTCACTCTCAAATGCTCCTCCCTTCTCAACTCTAATCCTTCCATATGATCCTACCATATGACCAGCCCAAAATATCAGCAGCATCTTGTGAGGTTGGATTCAGAGGTTGGATCCAATGCAGCACAGTAGATGGTCATGTTACAGCGACAAGACAAGGAAACGCTTAAACATGCTCGGTGGAAATGAAAGCAACATTCGTATTGCTGCCTCAGGGCTCTGGGAGTTTGGTGGGTTACATACCTTTCATAATTTCTAGTTCTGCTTACAATTCATGCATTTTTGTATGTTGAGCAACCAACTACAAAAACCTGTTAGGAGAAAGTGTTTTGTTCATCATCACCTTTCAACTTCCTCTCCACTTAGCTCATCTTCTCACTGGAGTGTCCGAGAGCAAAGACGCGAAGACTGTCGAGGTGTTTGGACTCATCTGCTGCATGAACGCTTCAAACTTTGTTAAACTGTGTTTTTTATACAACCATCAATTGTTGTAGCAATTGTTGCCAGGAGACACAAAGGATGTAATTAGCAAGAAAACCAGTTTAGAGGGTGTTTACCGAAGTGTGTAGCCATCAGGGCTTCCCATCATATCATCTTTCACTAGACGCTTAAAACTTTCCCATCCAAACAATTTCAAAGTAAGCTTAAAAGCTGTTAATTTATGTACTAATTCACTAAAGTGCATCATACAGGAAGTATGAACAATAAACTCCATTAAACACTTAGGCTACGTAGAGAATAAACTGAGAAATACTTACCGTTGACACTACCAATGCATGAATCATCATGTTAATACATAACTTTCTTAGGTTCTTAATTATACATTGATCTTTAACACATCCTTTGTTAATAGGGAGTCACATAGGATTTAATATAAATTAAATCTGTTACCAAATTAACACCATTCAATAATTTATTTTCTGTTTTATAAGTTCAATAAAAGTCGAATCACTGCGGGCAAGAGAAGGCGTATTTATTTAGGACCGCTAGGCCTACTACAAGTTAAAAAATGCCCTTAAGCTTATGGGGTGCCGTTTGTAAAAGGTTGCAGTCCGTTATTCCTGCTCAGTTTTTGCACATTTAGCAAAAATAAATGCAGCAGAATTTTCTACGGTCACTTTTTTAAACATTTAGAGGGAAATTCATCTAAATACATGGCATAACTTATTCAGAGCAATGTTCTTCAGTATGCAAAATAATAAAATAATATTTTATAGAACTGTTAAATATAAATGTTAAATGTAAATGTTCAATTTAATTGTTAAATGTGTTATTCACACATTTAGCTAGCCACGCCCCTAGTGTTTTCTGGATATTTCTGGAAAACCACTGGATTTTTCACATGGAGGTCTTTAGTCCTCAGCCTCCCCAGGTCATTATCTTCAGCCACGCCGCCAAACACGAGGCGGGTGGCCTCTGCAATATTGGCCAATAGGCATCCACTTGCTAAGTTTGATGAGAAGAGGGAGGCTCGTGATTTTCAAAAAGGATTTTAGGTAAGTGAAGTGTCACCTCGCCATTTTGATATTAGGAAAACATGCGGTTCAAACATCCCTACATAAATCTAGCGTTGTCCTCAGCACATGAACATTTTAAGTAATTCTTCGTATTATACAATATAAAAACAAGACAATAAAAAGTATCCAGCTTTTTTGTCTTTGGGGGTAGATGAATTTGTGTTTCTGAATGTTCCATTTCTAGAGTTCTTTGTTGTAATCTTGTCGATGATTAATTTTTCTTCATCTTCATCTGCTTTCATAACATGGACTTCAATTTCTCTATTATTTGTATGTCCTTTACTCCTCTCTTCCTTCAACACTCTCTTGCAAATAAAGTCTTCCATTTTGTTAATCTGTAAAAAATACACAAATAATTATATCTTACAAATGTATGTATCATTAATTATAATCAAGAATGATTCAAAAGCTAGCTATAAAGTTGCATGAAAGTAGTTTTAATTACAAAACATATCTTGTTATGTTATCAGATATTGTATAATACGAAGAATCACTTAAAATGTTGGTTTGAGGACAACATCTTGGTATTTGCCGAACATTAGCAGAACATCGCTCTGAATAAGTTATGCCATGTATTTAGATGAATTTCCCTCTAAATGTTTAAAAAAGTGACTTCTGCTGCATTTATTTGTGCTAAATGTGCAAACACTGAGCAGGAATAATGGACGTTCAACCAATTACAAACGGCGCCCCATACCAGCTGCGTTGGAAGGTATCAATGAATTTATCCAAAAACGTGGATACCACATCCAAGTATCAGCTGTTGCACCACTTGGACTGCTAGGATCCCACTGGTTGAAAATACCAGCGAATGCGCTGTTTGTTGATAATCGATAATACGATAGAACGTAATGTAGCGTACCCACGGCAATAAAACTGAACTTTGAGAAGCACTTGCGCACCTAAACACTGATAAGATCTGGCATTTGATTCATGGAAAAGGCATCAAGTGGACATTAAATCCGCCTTACAGGCCTCATCAAGGAGGAGCGTGGGAGCGCCTCATCCGAATAATCAAAAAGATGATTTAAAACAAACCCTGGATGATGAAAGCCTCCAAACCAAACGGCTCTGTGCGAAGTGAAGGCAATCATCAATGACTGTCCTATTACAGTGTTATCTGAAGATGCAAAAGACCCAGAACCTTTAACACCTAACCACCTGCTCCAAATGAAAGGGATGTCCTCTCTTCCACCTGGACTCTTTGAGAAAGGGGACACCTATTACAGAAGAAGATGGAAACCGGTTCAATACTTATCAGACCTCTTTTGGAAACGTTGGACACCGGAGTACCTTCCATGGATGCAGGAGAGACAGAAATGGAACAAAGTGAAAGAAAATCTGAAGCCAGGGGACATACTGCTTATTGATGAAAGATCACCCTGCAACTCAGTTGAAATTTGACTATTGACTACATTTGAAATTTGATTCTAAATTCAATGAAAATCTAATCACTGCGGACAAGAGAAGACGTATTGATTTACGGCCTGCTCCCACAATGAGTTCAATTCTTTGGTTGCCACATCCTGCCATGGATGACAACTGTGATCTTCCTCTCGGCCACTTAGGCAATCACTAGGACATGACATTTATATTAACTTTCAGTTCCCACAAACCGCTTTCTGGCCTGAAGAGGTCTGTCCTTAAACAACTGATCAGTTAACAACAATGAAAGAAATTATTATTTTATATTAATTTATTATTTCTATACTGTTTGAAATGTTCTGAATATAATAAACAATGTTTCATCTATACCTTGCAATATTAAACTCATGAGCACATAACCCTTGGTTATGTCCAGGAGAGAAATATGCCTATCTATTAATTATGTTTCTTGTATCATTGATAAATTGTTATTATTCTGTTTTATTATGCCTGCATAGCCATAAGTTGGGTCTTTGTAAGGTGTCACTAATGTAAGTCAGAAGTCACAATATTTCCAAAGTGTATAATGTCATGCAACTTTGAATGAGGAAAATAGAAGGAATTACAAGGCCGTTTCTAGGAGCCCTATCTAAAGACCTAAACAAAAGCTATCTAGCATACAGTGTCCTTTTCTGTGCCTGCAAAGGCTATGTTAATCATTTTGTATCCTCCCATATTGTGATACCATATACTGTCTTGATTTCATTGTCCAGCCTTCTGTGATACTCAACTTGAGTGTAACAGACACCTGCACCTCACATATGTGTAATACATACATTGATTTTGTCTTGAACTTGTATTGAACTCATCTTAACTATTCCTTTCATTGACTTGGCACTTTCAGAGCAATTGGGTATTATCTAATACGTCTTCAGGCCCCAGCACTGTCAAGACAGTTGCCTTTGATCAGAGATACCAACAGTAGGGGCCATCAGCATAATTACATGTTTATGGCCTCAGTGAATGTTAGTAGAGATAGACTGGGGTTCAAACCTGGGTTACTGATTTATCACGGCGAATGAGCACTCAGCTTTTTTATGTAATGTGTAACATGTAGTGATCGGAGCCCATGCAAGTGTGAGAGGAACCGTTTCAAGTATTTCAGGAAAAAGCATCACCAGAAAAGCCTCTCTATTCTTTAGAAATTAGTCAATTGATTTAAAAATATGTGGTTGGAAGTATGTTTCTATTCTATGTTTATCAAGGGATATCGTGAGGCCTTGATGGCAGGGTGAAACAGGAACAAGGGTCAACGTATTGAGTTATCAATAAATATGATGACGTTATTGGGCATTAACATAATTATACTCTAGCACAAGACATAAACACCCTATTCAAAGTGAATTATTTGGTCAAGTCAAAATCATCCTAGTCGGAAAGGCAACAATTGTACATTGTAGCTATCAATGATCATGTGATAGTCTCTCTTTCTCATATGTTACACCTTGGGCACATGTGACTCTCACATGATATACCGCAACCGTTATAGTACAGCTTCATAACTGTTGCTGAAACAATCAAACTTACACAGGCTTTTATGAGACCCAAGGGTGACGTCCGTCTAATGTGGAACACATTCAAAATAGCCAAGTAGGCTATTAAGCACCGAGAGGAAAACAGTGCGTTGGGATAATCAATCCGTCTGCTGCTCAGTGCAGGCTCTGAACTCCCCGAGATTCTGCCTGTATTACAACGTCGTGCACGCAAAGTACCTCAGAGAATAAGCGTACGAGCGGATAAAGCGGAGGTAGCCTACTAACTAGTTTCTGAGTTGGTGCATGATTTAAGAAACACGGTTTTTCTTTTGTACGCGTAAAGGCCTATTTATGAACATGAAGATTAATCCCTTACAACAGAAACTAAAATATTAACTTTAATTTTTTGTATCAACATTTTGTCACCGATAAAAACCTTTAAAAACATCTAATTAACATGACTGCCAGCGTTGTCTCAGCACTGCTCATCTTTCAGTATCTCTAGATTAGCGATACCAAAATTAACTGACGGTCGATCCCGGAGAAAATGTTTTCTCTGTGTTGTGGATCGTCTGTGCACACTGGACAATAATACAGATATTCTAAAACCATATAACAAAATTTGTTTCAGAACAGGAAGGACATTTAATTGACATATTCTGTGAAGAATTCAAAACGACACAAAAAATAGAATTGATGTTAAACGTGTTCAAGTCTGTTCACGTCCATCAACATGATGTGAACAGGGTCACCTTGCACCCGGCACAACTGCAGTTGCCCATCTAAACCAGTAGATGTCAGCATAGTACCATATTGGATGAGTAGGCTCAATTGTGGTTGGCCTTTTGTTGTAAACAAATAATGAGCCTGTTTAAAGGGGTATGATTTCCACAGCATACAGCTTAATTTTGGGGGGAATTTCCACTGCAGTGAGTTACCTACACAACTTGAAACCTGTGTGTCCAAACTCAAATACCTACAGATAAAGTTGTGTGCAATCTTGTGGTAAGTTTTCTGCTAGAAGGGTTGACATGTCGTTTAGGGTGTCTATTTCAATTAGTGTCTACAATGTTGATTTAACAACAGGTTGTTTAGTAGTTGCACTATCCACATCAATGGTAAAAGGCAACCACTTCAGAACTGTACCATCACTAACACGGTGAAATGCCATGTTTACAAAATATAAGACTGTGGACTTACAACTGACACTGACAACAATACCAAGGACACAACTCACCTTTCTCACATTTTAACCCCTCCCGAGTATCTTGTTGTCTATTCATCCCCATGGTTTGTCTTTTTGTCTGTTGCCAACTGCCTAGTTTGTCCTACTGTTGTACTTATGTTGCCTGCTTTGTTTTCTCACCTGCCTGTATCCTTTGTTCACACCTACCAATTTCAGCCTGTCTTGATTATGATTGTTGTAAATAATCTTGCTTTTAACATTTTTATCACCTCTGACTCCCTATGTTTCTAATGTCCTGCTTTGTTTAACCTGCTTGTTTTTTTTTCTTGTATGTCTGTGGTTGTGTGCCGTTGTGCTTTTTAACCTGATTTTTTTCCTTAGCCCCTTCCCCTCTCCCTAAAAAAGCTTGTGCTTTTTGCCAGGCCATCACTGGAAATAAGAATTTGTTCCTAATGATTTTTTTGCCTGGTTAAATAAAATAAAACAACACACCCAGACACACATCCCTTACGACACAATATTTATTCAACAATATACAGATTAAATTCTCTACACCAGACAGGTTGTCATCTTTATATTGTCTTATCACTCTTTTGTACAGGTTGTATTTACAGGATTTAAAATAAGTCCTCTTTCCATTTACAGTGTTTTCACATCTTTAGTTCTAGATTGGATTCATCATTTGTCTGTATCGTTTCTACAGAGACTCTCTCCCCAGTTACTGGGCGCCAGTCTCTCTGAGTCACGGTCACTAGGGTAACACCCTCCCAGTGGAGATGACTTGAACACAACAAGGACAGCCATCTTGTTTTCAGTCAGGTCTGGAAGAGTCCCCCAGATCAGGTCTAGGTACTGTTGCTATTAGCCTGTACCATCTGTCTTTACTAGGGCACTCTGGGGACCCTGCCACCATAAACAAGGCTGAAACTCTCATCTAGAATAATCCTGCTCTTTAACACGAGAGGTTAATAGCCATACAAATTGAAAAAAAAAAGAGATAAAATGTTGCATAGAATCAACTCTGACCTCAGGAATTTGGTGATGTCAGATTTGACTTGCAGCGCTGACCAGCTTATAACTCCTGAGACCTTTAGACCACTCTATTCTCATGTCTAGCTTCTAATCTTTATTTATTCTTTTTTTTTGGTTTGGAAAAGAAAGTGATACATAGCTGTACTCTTAGGCTTTCATAAAAATAAAATAATTTGTTGGATGTGACATCGCTCAAAAGTACTATTTCTAACAGACCAAGACCCTGCGTTTGAGTGTATACACATTTGCACATATATTTATCATTTTGACAGAAAGAAGTGTATGAGGATGGGGGTAAAGTGCTTCATAATGTATGAGGACAAAGCCCACACTTTCACATGCAATGTTACACAAGACACTGAGGGATACTCCCCCATACACTTGGACTGAGCCAATGCACCACCAACTCTTGGGCCACTTGGTACGGTCCGGGGGCACTCATATTAATGACACAGACACTTGACCAGTTTGAACAGCGGGGGCGCCACTCAACACAGCAAATTCCAGCAGATGGTGACAGCTCTCTACATGAGGTGGAGCTCCACAGAGAGTGCGACATGGCAGAGACCCAGGTGTGTTGACTACAGCAGTAAGTGAAGGAGCAGGATGAGCTCCCACACAGACGAGGACATAGAAAATGATGCAACACAAACCACAAAACATACATAGTTTTACAAACCCAATAAGACTAGGCACACAGGCTCCATCCAAAATATAACAGCAGCAGCAGGAGGAATGTTCCAATTGTGTGTGTGTGTGTGTCCTCAGTCTAAAATACTTATTGACATTTAACAGTCAGTCATCCACATTATACAGTACAGTTATAACCACATGAGCTTGGATCTAGAATAGTTTGAAGACATCTCACACACACACAGACACCAGATGGCTCCTATAGAGAACAGGTGAGTTTGATTGTGACAGTGAGAGCACTATGCTGGGGTAAAAAAAAAATCTTTACAGAATTAATTTCAGAATGCTACACACCCAGGCTGCTTTTGGGACTGCGCAGACAGACAAACCTAACACCACTTTTATAAAAGAAAGAAAAAAAAGAGCCTAGTATCCCCAAAATAAATAAAAAATAAGGCAAAAAAAAACTTAAGACAAGCATGATAAACAGTGTTTCCTAGAAGGAGAATGCGCATTCTTGGCACTTTTGGCAAAGACGTGTCTGGAATGGACACTGGGTTTGTCTCCCAGTCTCTCCTAGCAGGGGGGGGGGGGGGGGCTGCAGGGGGAGCACCAATGGCTGGGTCCTAGCATGCAGAGCCAGGCAGACAAGACAGTTTCTTCACTCAGCCAGAGGGGGCGCTAGAGCTCTGCTCACACAGAGACATTCACTACACAGGAGACCTAATTCTGCTCCATGCACAAGGGAAATTGCACTTGCAAAAAAAGAAAATGACACCGTCATTGAATTTCACTTACATAACGAAGCAAGCAACTAAATAAGAAGCAGAGCGCTGTAGTAAGTAAGGTCATTCCAATTAGGCTGAATGACGTGCATGACCCAGGGTTTCAGAGACAAACAGCCCAGGCTAGCCTGTCAGAGGGCTGACAGCTCCAACAAGACTGTCCTCTGACCCCGCACCTCATACACACTGGTACAGTGCCGTGTAGACAGATAGTGTGTGTGTGTGTGAGAGAAACAAATGCTATTGGTCCTTGCTCTAGTCGTCCAAGTGACGGTGGATTAAGCCCCATCCCTTACAGGATGTTGCTGGGAGATAGCTGTTTGAGTGGCAGGTGAACACACGATGAGGTAGAAAACAAATGTTTGTGAAACATCACATCACACACAACTGGATGAACATCTTGGTGACAACTGACGTTGCAGTGACCCCCTGGAGCCTCCAGGGTCAGTGTTGAAAAGCCATGAGGAAAGTACAGTTCACAACCACAAGACAGCTACAGCCTCTACACACAAGATGACCAGGTTAAATACACCATAGAACAATAAGCCTTGCTCATCTCACAGACACAGCTGTGTAATTCTGTTATTCTGACAGAGGTCCATACAGTCATCATAACGGCAGCCAGGACACAGCGTGGGGGCAGGAGACAGGAAGTCCCTGGAGGTCCGACTTCCTGTTCCTGACTTCCTGTGCTTCACAGAGGAGACACCCTCATATACGCCACAGTAGACATCTACCCAGCAACTGATCGCATAATTCCAGTTGTTGATTTGACAACAGTATCAAGATAATTCAATAATGACAAACAATTGTTAACTTAATCACAAAAGTTCCAGCTGGGTATTCACTGTATAAATCAGTCAAAATAAAAAATGCTTGAGAACTAAGAAAAAAGAAAATCAAGCGAACCACTTGATTATTTTTCAATAAAACCATAATTGTCGCAACTCACGAAAGAAAACATTCTCAGCTACTGTCTTTGGGGTTGAGATTTTTCATCCAACCATAGACTCAGTAGATAAATCATAAAAAACACGTATGAACGCTAAGTAAAGAGACCGAACGAGAAGGAGATAGTTGGTACAGATTGCACGTGAGCCCTGGAGGTGACAGGTACGAGAGACGGCAAAACTCACCCCCCCTCCATCAGTCTCACTGCTCTTATTGCTGATTCAGTACAAAATAGACTCTGTGTTTCAGTCATAGACCTCTGAATGTCCCAGTCCCAGCAAGCGATGTCTAGTTTTCCTGTTGGAGCAGTGTGTCTGCAGGGTCTTCACAGGTGGAATGATCAGGATGGTCAGACACGGACCGAGGCTGTGAAAGACCAGGGGAGAGCTCTCGCTTTAGAGACCCACCCTGCTGTGCTCTCTAGAACCCTTCACTGCTCTCTGAAGACTTGATTCCACTGAGAAAGGGGGATGGGGACTGAGAACACAACCCCCCTTGAACAAAAAACAAACAAGCTTGGATTTCTGTACAAACACACACACACACACAGACAAGCACACTTCTCTGGTAGAAATGCTTGTTTTTCAGAGGAGCATCCAATCCCCTGGTCACACAAACAGGTAGAGAGATAAAAGGTGGGGGTAGGGAGGCTGGAGGGCAACCAGTGTGTGTGTGTGTGTGTGTAGGTATGTACAGTATTATATGTGTTTGGTCCACATGCACGTGCCTGAGTCCCCTCCCCATGCTACACCTGTGATATGATCTGCATGTTGAAACTGGGCGAGCGGGACTGCTTGGTGAGGGGTGCTCCAGGAGACAGCAGCTCCTGGCTCTCCTCAGGCCTCACCAGGTGCTCCTCCTGCAGGCTGATGGTGGAGTAACGATGGGCTCCTCCCCTGGAGCCTGCTCCCTTCCCTCCTCCTCCTCCTCCTCCGGACCCCAGCCCCCTCCCTCCTCCTCCTCTCAGCATCGCCAGGGCCCCTCCCAGGGCCCCCTCAGGCCCCCCCGAGGCCCCAAGACTGCTGGCGCTGCTGCCGTTCAGGTTGAGGGTGGTGCAGTCGAAGGACCTGGAGGAGGAAGTGCTGGCGGTTCGGACCAGGGCTGTGCCAGCAGGGAAGCTCAGGTGCTTCTTGATGGGGCTCAGCTGGATAGCGTCCAGGGCGATGCTGAGGGGTGGAGACTGCTGGCGGCGGTTGTGTCTGCGCAGCACCGCCTGGGGCCCAGGAGAGGAGAGCTCACGCTGTTTTCCCGCCTCCCTCTCTGCCTCCCTCTCTGCCTCCCACTCTTTCTCCCTCTCTCTCTCCCTCTCCTTCTCTCTCTCCCTTTCCTTTTCTCGCTCCCTCTCTCTCTCCTTCTCGCGGTCCTTGTCCCGACTCATGCGTGCGGTGACAGCCTTCTTGATGCTGCTGCCGCCCTTCTGGCTGCCGCCGCGAGGCCCCACACTGGCTCCGCCCCCGGCCTTGGAACCACTGGGCTGGCTGCTGTTGGATGCCCCCGAGGAGAAGCCCTCGTCTGGGTCGTTCACATTGAAGGACTCCTCCCCTCCGCTTATTCCGTCCGCATCTACACCTACACACACACACACACACACACACAGATACACACAGATACACACAGATACACACATACAGACAAAACAGGAGAGAAATGTGACAGAGAGAGATGTGGGTGAGGTAGGCAGAAACAGAGAGATTGATGAATATTCTTCTTCTGTAATCATCATCATGCAGTCATCCTCTTACGAGGCGTTGAGATTGAAACTCCACACACTGGCTGAAGCATGGAGGGATTATCTGTCAATATCATTAAGAGCAATAAGAGTGAAATGAAGCACCCTGGGTAGCAGGAGTCAAACCTGCCCGTCAGCCAATCACATCTCTCCTGACTGGCCCCACTGTGCCCTGGGAAGATAGCTCGCCCACTACGTTTTAATTACACTCTTAGAGCAGGCCAACCTGTTCTGACTGAAACAAACAAGTGACTAATAACCTTGAAGGCTGCAGGCGGATATAGGCTATGACGATGTTCATAAACTGATCAGAAGGGCTTTGATTGGGTTAATATAAAACCTTGATGGCTTGAATCGACGAGCTTAGCGATAGTTCAGGGTAAAACAAGGACTATCTGTCTGGCCACCTGTCTTTCTGTGAGATTAGTCACTCAGAAAAGGTCAGGGGTGTTGGCAGGCAGATTTGTCTAACTTCTGTCTCTCCCTTTAATGTATCTAAATAATGACAAGAGAAATAAGCTTGGTTGGAAAAATGGTTGCGCCCAGATGCTGACACACAAACTATGCCACCTATGTTTTGCACATAGATAGTAGATACTGCTTAACATGAAATACAAAGCTGAAATATAACTTATCAGTTCAACATTGAGAGCAATGTGCTCAACAAAACAACCGCACTCAATCCCAACAGACACACACATCCAGTCACCATCTAAATCCGAAAGCTGGAAGGAAGAGAATTGACAGAATTATCTGGAAAAAAAAAAAATATATATATATAATAAATAAAAAAGGTTGAAAGTCAGAAAGTTAAATAATATGTCACTGAACGGGAAGAGGAGAGGTAGAAGACTCTCCATCATGCAGCAAGCAAGACCGACCACCAGAGGGCTCCACAGGCAGACGGACCACCGGCAGGAGAGGAAGAGAGGAGAAAGAGAGGGGGAGAGCGGGAGGAGAGAAAGACATGCACATGACAGGAGGGCGAGGCCACACATTCTCTCCAGCCACGTCGCCTCGCTTCACCTGCCAACTGCATCTGATTGGCTGCATGCCGTGGGAGTTATAGGTGAGCCTGCCAATCTGAATGAGTTCAGCAAAGAACATAAAGTCCAGCCGTCTCTGATTGGATCAATAGCACTCCAATCAGAGGTGGGGAGGGGCCAGTCCAGTTTGTTCTAGTAACACAGGCAGGAACAGGATATACCATTTTTGAAAAAGAAACTGGTTTCTCAGAATGTGATTAAGAAGAAGAATCTGTTCTCTGCATCTGAAGGTTTTAATTTGGTTTTATGATGTCAGCTTCCTGGTATTAGATTTCATTCCAGGGGAGGTTCCATGATTAACACAACAGGATCTGGGAGCGGCAGCCAGGAAGCTGGCTGCCGTTGTCAGAGCCAACAAGATGCTCTGACATCACTCAAACATCAGCAGTTGAAAGATGACTAAGGCAGAAGGAAGAGGACAAACTTAGACAGAGGACCAGATGGTTTAGGGTTGCGCCGTGCGTGAAGCCCACAATGCAGTGTTCCTGATAAATGTTGGAACGCCGAGGAGACAGAGAGGCGATGCGCTGCTGGAGATGGGCGGCGCTTCCTGACTAGCTGACTACGGAACAACTTGCCACGTCAGACGGCCATCGCTGCAGGATTCTGGTCGTCCCGTTGGGAGGGTTGTACCCCTGCATGCGCATGCTCCCAGGTCCCTCACTCACTGAGCCTGCTAGTGACATCAGCTAATGGATGGAGGGATGGAAGGACGGAGAGATTAAGGGATGTAGGGAGGGAGAGAGATAGAGAGGTGGATGGATGGAGAGTGAAGTGAGGAGACAGAGAAAGAGAGAGATGGAGAGACAGAGGGATGACAGAGACCAGCTGGGAGCCCGCGGCCCAGCAGCACTCTCAGTCCTGGGAGGCAGAAGGTAGTTCTTCTGTGGATCCGGGAGAGAGTTCTGAGGCTCATTTTCTCAGGGGATCGGATCAAGCAGAACCTGCATTCTGGATAATCTGTCTGTCTGTTGCTTTTATAAGGTTGTTTATCACCATATCCCTGGTGAACTGACAGTTCAAACTCCTTGGGGTTAGTGGGTGGAACCCAGAGTAAAAGCAGGCTAGTGAGCATGCTCAGTGAGTCGCGGGCGTGTGCGCGGGAGGCAGGTAAGGCGAAGCATGGTGAGGTCAGAGCGGACTGATGAGGTTAAGGATAGTCCATGCAATGACCCCCAGGACACTTCCTTCAACCCCAAAACAGGAGGCTCCTTCCCTCTCTGGCCTGATGGGAGGAGGGGGGCACCTGGTAACAGGAGGACAATTTAGGGAGGGGGGTGGGGAGAGTGGGCAACGGATGACAGTGTCTGAGAGGGGTGAGCTGTGTGCTCTGGGGGAAGTGAGTAGCTAGTAACAGAAATAGGGCACCCCCCCCCCCTCTCTCTCTCACAGGAGTGGGGGAGGGGTCAAAGGTGTAAGGGCACCTCCGTGTCCTCCCCAGGCCCCTACCCTCCAGTGTGACGGGAAGGATGATGCGGGCCCGCCCTCCTCTCTCCGGATTGGCTGCTGGGTCCCAGGGGGTGTGGCTGTGGCGGTGGCTAGGATTGACGATGATGCTGAGCTCTGCTTCGTTTGAGTAGTCAAAACAATCTGGGAGTCAACAACACAACAGGAGGAGACGGGCTGCTTAGTGCCAAGGCCAAGCAGGTCCCTTCCGGACCACTAAGGGTCCCACCTCTGGGTGAGGAGGCCCTCTGGTCTGGGATCAGTTCATATCCTGCATATCCCAAACTCCCAGCCCCCACCTCCCCCCATTCAGAAAAGGGATGGGAAAAACTGATCCCAGATCAGACTCTACGGGCAGCTTCACCCATGATTCCAGAAGCTCTATGAAGCAAGAGAAGAATGGCAGAAGACTTATATTAGCCTCAGACAGTCAACAATCAAACACACACAGACAAGCTTGCTCACTCACACACACTCTCACAAGTTCAAGCACACTATTACACAGACTCTCACACACAAGCTTGCTCACATGCACGCACACACACACACACGCACGCACGCACGCACACACACACACTCAGACACAGAGAGACAGGATGAGCAAAGAATAAGACCAATCCACTAGCATGAAAGTAAAAGACTAAATGGTGACATTTCCAATATTGCCAGGTAACAATATTGGAGTGTGTAGCACAGGTGATGCGGAGGGTTAACACAGAGCAGACCTCGCCACAAGCAGGTGGCAGACAAGGACTTCACTGGCAGTCTGTTTGGCACGGATAGTGTGTAAACACACATGATAAAAGATAAGCCATTTTCAGTTAGTTTATCATTGGTGCTAGGTCCTTCATCACTTGTAAACTAGGTGTAGTAATTCTCACAAAAACACCAGACACTGGAAACAATTGACTGACAGTAGTACTTTGAGTAGGCCTTAAACTACAAACTAAGATAGTCAAGAAAGTAGGTCTAAACCTACAAATTAAGGTAGAGAGTAGGTCTAAAACTACAACCGTTTCCTGTCAAAGAGTTCCTGTTTCCCCCAGTGTGTCGGAGGCCAGCAGGGCGGTGCTCTCTCACCCTCTCTCTTCCAGCGGTGCCGCCGAATGGAGG
Source organism: Osmerus mordax (assembly GCF_038355195.1). Lineage (NCBI taxonomy): Eukaryota > Metazoa > Chordata > Actinopteri > Osmeriformes > Osmeridae > Osmerus > Osmerus mordax. Next base: position 12,015,477 of record NC_090051.1, on the reverse strand, counting down.
CGGTAGTGATGGCAGACATGGAGATCCTGCTTATGGTGGGCGTGACCTCCACCTGGAGGAGCTTGCGGCCACGCGGCTCATCTGGGGCGCTCTCTGGCAGGGAGCTCTTCATGGCGTTCCCCAGCTGGTACATACACACACAGATATTTTTTGGTCCGTTTTTATTGTCATTCAACAGTACAGACTGAGTGCACATATGAATGAAATGTTGTTATACTGGCTCTTAAGTAGTGCTCTAACTAAAAACAGTACTCCTGTGTGGAGTGAATAAAAATAAAAGTAGTAAGTAGCAAATAGTATACTATAGCTAACCATGTAAAATATAAATATTATAATAATATGTATACAAAATAATAAATATGGATATTGTAGATAGCATATAAATACAAAAATCCCTTGCTAACAGCGGAATATAAATACATTTCTTGCATATCGCAGACCAGTTCACATGAGGCAATATGTTCACACATGCAAATGCAGCAAGCAGGAACACACACATTCACAGAAACACAACAGGATGAGGTAAACATATACACAGTATGTTAAATGTATAAACTGTATTTAATAGTGTTCTATTATTCAGTGTAGGCCTGTGTGTGTGCAGGTATGTGTGTGTGTGCAGGTCTGTGTGTGTGTGCAGGTATGTGTGTGTGTGTGTGTGCAGGTATGTGTGTGTGCAGGTCTGTGTGTGTGTGCAGGTCTGAGTGTGTGTGCAGGTCTGTTTGTGTGCAGATCTGTGTGTGTGCAGGTCTGTGTGTGTGCAGGTCTGAGTGTGTGTGTGTGCAGGTCTGAGTGTGTGTGTGTGCAGGTCTGAGTGTGTGTCTCACCAGGAGAGGCTGTGAGTACAGCTCCAGCTGGGCTCTGTACAGGATGTCCTCCAGAGATTCCCTGCCCATCTCCCACTCCCCGTTGTATCTGCAGACACACAAACATTAAACATCCTTACCGAGCACATGTCACAGCAGAGTGGCCACGGGGCGCGGTCCAGGCAGTGTCACTGGGAGCTACAGTTTCAGGTTGGACTACAGCCCTTAATACGGCCACCCTATCACCCCACCATGGCCTGCCTGTGCTGGCAGTTGACCTGCCCTTCACATGTCAACAGGCTCCAGTCATCCACATAGGTGACCTCTTTAGATTACTAATTAGGCCGTAAAGTGAACCCTGTTATCGTTTCAACCCGCTCCACAGTCTGGCATCTACACAATCTTTAGCTCATAAAAAAGAACGAGTCCTGCTAAGCTACCCAAAAAAAGTTTGTCGCTGAAATTCCAGTCGATTGTCTATTTTGCCGTGGCGGTCCGCCAAGACTAAATTTCTGCCGCCATAGTATCAGAAATAGGGCTGTACAACATTTTAGGACGTATATGTGATTGTTAGAGTGCATGTCGGAGAATAGCATGGATACGCGCTTCACACCGCAGTTGAGATTGTGCGTCTTTGAGAAGTCGTATAGCTAACTTGTCAGTTAATTTAAGCCTGTTATTGTATTAGTCTATATTCTTGCTAATTTAAATTAAATTAACTGGTGATCTGTATTATTCCCCTGCTAGCTAAATTGCACATGTCTGTTGATTCGATAGCGATTGCTGCCTTTGCTTACGTTTGTATTTTCGGTGCATTACTATGCAGAAGTAGTTTTAATGAATAAATAGTGGGTTTATTGTTATTATTTGCTACAGAATGCTTATCCTATCAAGCTCAAATGAAGCAGACAGTGTACATGCTTTCGAGTACCTTAATCGATAGGCTACTGACCAACGTCAATTATTAATACGTCAATTAATAATTGGCAGCATTTATGCCATTTAGAACATACTTTATGAGTGGAAGGTCTCTAAGTAGCCTAACCTTATTGCTTTAGGGGAAATAGTACGAAAATATGTGTAATATTACATTAGTTATTAAACTAGGCTATTACATTAACCTGGGGGGGGGGGGGGGGGGGGGACACACGACAGACTTATGTCGTTGTTGTAACATTCATTCATTCATTCTTCCACAAATGAAAACACTGATCAACCATAAAAACAATCGTAATGAAAAATATTAAATATGATATATAAAACTGTACAAAACAGAATAAGGAATAACAGATTAAGGACACTCAGTCCTCACTGTCAGTGTCAGGACAGTTATCTCCCAGTTCCTCAGTTTCTTTTGTGTTGGCACAATTACAACAATGACATAAGTCTGTGCAACACAGTCCTGCAGAAAAACATGAACATCTGCCTGTCTCACACGCACTTTTGCAGTCGCAGTGTATCACATGCAAAACACTGTCAGGGGCCGAATTTCTGTTACGTTCAAGGTCCCATCCTCTATTTGCCAAACATATCCATCCATGTTGACAAAAAGCAGCTACCTTATTGGTGTAGAACGATCACGTGTCGAACCGTGCCACCAAAATCCTATGAAAGTATTGTTGAGTGGTATCTCTCTCTCTCTCCCTCCCTTCCTCTCACTCTATTTTCCTTTTTCTTTACCCCCTCTCTCTTTTCGTCACACTCTCCCTCCCTTTTGTCTGTGTATGTGGCAGGTACATACAGTTAGGTCCATAAATATTTGGACATTGACACAATTTTCATCATTTTGGCTCTGTATACCACCACAATGGATTTGAAATGAAACAATCAAGATGTGCTTTAAGTGCAGACTTTCAGCTTTAATTTCAGGGTATTTACATCCAAATCAGGTGAACGGTGTGGGAATTACAACACATTTGATATGTGGCCCCCCACCTTTTAAGGGACCAAAAGTAATTGGACAATTGGCTGCTCAGCTGTTCCATGGCCAGGTGTATGTTATTCATTTACATTTAGTCATTTACATATTCCCTCATGGGAGTTCGTTATTTCATTGACAAGGAGCAGATAAAAGGTCTAGAGTTCATTTCAAGTATGATATTTGTGTTTGGAATCTGTTGCTGTCAACTCTCAATATGAAGTCCAAAGAGCTGTCACCATCAGTGAAGCAAGCCATCGTTAGGCTGAAAAATCAAAACAAACCTATCAGAGAGATAGCAAAAACATTAGGTGTGGCCAAATCAACTGTTTGGTACATTCTTAAAAAGAAAGAACGCACTGGTGAGCTCAGCAACACCAAAAGACCCAGAAGACCACAGAAAACAACTGTGGTGGATGACAGAAGAATTCTTTCCCTGGTGAGGAAAAACCCCTTCACAACAGTTGGCCAGATCAAGAACACTCTCCAGGAGGTAGGCGTATCTGTGTCAAAGTCAACAATTAAGAGAAGACTTCACCAGAGTAAATACAGAGGGTTCACCACAAGATGTAAACCATTGGTGAGTCTCAAAAACAGGAAGACCAGATTAGAGTTTGCCAAAAAAACATCTAAAAGAGCCTGTACAGTTCTGGAACAACATCCTATGGACAGATGAGACCAAGATCAACTTGTACCAGAATGATGGGAAGAGAAGAGTATGGAGAAGGGAAGGAACTGCTCATGATCCAAAGCATACCACCTCATCAGTGAAGCATGGTGGAGGTAGTGTTATGGCATGGGCATGTATGGCTGCCAATGGAACTGGTTCCCTTGTATTTATCGATGATGTGACTGCTGACAAAAGCAGTAGGATGAATTCTGAAGTGTTTCGGGCAATATTATCTGCTCAGATTCAGCCAAATGCTTCAGAACTCTTAGGACGGCGCTTCACAGTGCAGATGGACAATGACCCGAAGCATACTGCGTAAGCAACCAAAGAGTTTTTTAAGGCAAAGAAGTGGAATGTTCTGCAATGGCCAAGTCAATCACCTGACCTAAATCCAATTGAGCATGCATTTCACTTGCTAAAGACAAAACTGAAGGGAAAATGCCCCAAGAACAAGCAGGAACTGAAGACAGTTGCAGTAGAGGCCTGGCAGAGCATCACCAGGGACGAAACCCAGCATCTGGTGATGTCTATGGGTTCCAGACTTCAGGCTGTCATTGACTGCAAAGGATTTGCAAATAAGTATTAAAAGTGACAATTAGATTTATGATTATGTTAGTTTGTCCAATTATTTTTGGTCCCTTAAAAAGGGGGGGGCCACATATAAAATGTGTTGTAATTCCTACACCGTTCACCTGATTTGGATGTAAATACCCTGAAATTAAAGCTGAAAGTCTGCACTTAAAGCACATCTTGATTTTTTCATTTCAAATCCATTGTGATGGTATACAGAGCCAAAATGATGAAAATTGTGTCAATGTCCAAATATTTATGGACCTAACTGTACATGGTGTGTGTGTGTGTGTGTGAGAGAGGTACATACATGGCATGGTAGATGGCCGTCAGCATCTGAACCATGAAGTCAGGGTCCAGCAGCACACGGTTGCACGGCTCTCTCCATAGCTTCTGCTGCTGCCGTGGAAACCCACACACACACAACCTGCAGCGCACACACACACACACACAGGGATGAGAGATTATATCTGGTGGGTTAATAAACCTGGACTTCTGGGGAACGTCGGGGCAGGGGAAAAAAAGAAGAGAGTAGAGGAAATAGGGAGAGAGAGTGTATGTTTACTCCAGGTTATGGGTGTGTGTGTGTGCTCACCGTGAGCTCATTCTGCAGACAGACTGGTAGGAGGAGAGGGGCATGTAGACCACAGCAGAGTTGTAGCACAGCATGAGGAAGCAGAGCACCTCGAACCTGAAACAACAACTATTCAGCTTAGGAATAGCGCCTTAACACAGTGGGCCACAGAGGATCACACCTGTGTCTGTGTGTCTGAGCATGTGTGTGACTGCGTGTGTAAGAGAAAGAGAGGGGGTATAAAAAGGGAAGGACGGGAAGAGGATTGTGTGTATGTGCACAAGAGCGTGTGTGTACCAGTGTTCGTGTATGTGAGACGTTTGGGGAGAAGACGTGCATTTGTGTGTGTCCCCTCAGGGAGTGTGTGTGTGTGTGTACACCTCACCTGTTCTGGGCAGTGAAGGTCTCTCTCTGGGGGTGGAGCCCGCTGTAGACCACCTTGATGAGGTCATGGTGACTCAGAGCTCCTTCCGTCAACGCCATGGAGCCCAGGCTGGAGGGCTGGAGGACACACACAATATACGCAGTTAGAATATTTTGATAAAACTGGATACATTCACCACAGGAGGTCTGCTGTGACAGTGGAGTTCATATTAAAGTTCAGCAATACATCACACAAGAGGAGAGAGAAGGAGGAGGAAAGAGAGAAGGGAGAGAGAGAGCGGGAGAGAGAGAAGAGGAGGAAAGAAAGAGGAGATGGGGAGAGAGAGGAGGACAGAGGAGAAAGAGGGAGATATGGAGAGAATCAGAAAGAGGAGGACAGAGAGAGAGGAGGATAGAGAGGTGAGACAGAGGTGCTGAGCAGACAGGACAGGTAGCTGAGGAGGACAGGCTGGAGGGGATGCTAATGCAGCGTGTCCACAGATCAGCATGTGTGACGTCCACTGGAGCTCTGACGCCCTCCGGCCTGTACACATGGGAGCACTCACGTGCACACACATAAAAACTGCACACATGCATCGAAAATACTCCCTGCCCCTACCAAGCCCTGCTTCCATCAACCTGACAGCACAGAGAGGAGCACCTCAAGCTTGTAATTACATCCATAAATCCCACCACCACCACACACACACGCACTCAGCAAATACGATGGAAGGCTCTATAAACCAGTAACTACCTGGACCTGCTGTACACACACACACACACACTCTCTCTCTCTCTCTCTCTCTCTCTCTCCCATAAGGGTGGCAAGCCATCCCTCTTCAGAATCAATAAGTCAGCTGATTGGTTCTGTGGCTAAACACAAGGCTAAATACACACCAGGCTAACAAGCTCAATGGATGGAAAACTTATGATGTTTACACATATACTCCTTTTTGAACTAACCAAACTCAGTCCTCTTAAAGTGAACCATGAGAAAAGGGACTGCTTTTTGCGTTCACACCGTCAGTTCATTTGAAAGAGGACTCAATTCTTCTGGTACACTTCAGTTCTGATTGGGCCTCAGTCCTTCTGTTCCCACTATCTGGAGCTCAGACCTTTACTGCTTTGGATTATGGGTAGTTTTCACTTGGATTTTTTTCTGATTTAATAATGTTTATCATTGGTGCCCAAGCCGCGAAGCGGCGCAGCCACTTAAGTGTTTCTACCTTTTCTTATAATTATTATTATTGGTGGCCAAGCCGCGAAGCGGCGAAGCCACCTTAAGGGTTTCTACCTTTTCTTATAATTATTATTATACATCTGCAATGGGAGTCTATGGCAGCCCCTAGAACCACATGGTCAGAAGTTGTGAAATTTGGCACACTCTTTGGGACCTGTCCCCTCATCACTTTCACCAAGTTTCATGTCTCCCATTTCAACCCTCTAGCGCCACCAATGGGTCAAAGTTGGGTGTGTTTACACACGTTAGTACACAAAGGTGTGTTTACACACGTTACCTTTAAACCATATGCCGCATTTTCCAAAATGAGGTATCATTGGATTCCCTGGATCAAGACAAGTTCAACGCACACTATGACGTCATACCCAGTCATATAGATTCTCCGCCATTTTGAATGTTAAGGAGAAACGTTTTTTCGCTACTCCTCCTACAATTCTTGTCGAATCTTCTTCAAAATTGCCACAGATGATCTTCAGACCAAGCCTCACAAAAGTTATCCCCTGGAGCTTTGATTTTCGCAACCGTTTGTTAGTTACAGCCAATCAAATTCAGCAACTGATCCGGAAAAAGGGAAGTGAGGTCATATCTTAGTGAATCTTTGATGCATTGACTCCAAACTTGGTGTATGGATTCATGACCCTGTTATTAAGAGGTCCGAAAAAGGTAGGGTCATTTGACCTCTAGGGGGCGCTACAATAGGCAAAATTGTGTTTTGACCAATAACTGTTGATTTGTTTGTTGTATTTCAGTGATTCCTATGTCTCGTGATATCTTAGGAGAGCCCATGTCTGACGCATGTTAATGCCTGATACCAGACGAATTGATGAGGCCGCCATTTTGAATGAATAAAACGTTTTTTCCCTACTCCTACACAATGTATCCAATATTCACCAGATTTCGCACAGATTATCTTCAGACCACAATCACCTTGACATGTCAAAATAGGACTGAATTAGAGCTGTTGGGGCAACAATTTGGGCCAAATCTGACCACGCGTGCCACAGGAGAAATGGCTTACTTTTTGTATACAGTAACTGTACACAGCAATTCCCAGCGCTGAAAATGGCTCACTGGGATAAGACGGGCTCCTTTTAAGTGCAAGGTCGTAGGTTCGAATCCAGCCAAAGTCTCAAGCATGTCATGATACTGGTTTATCTGTTTAGTGATGCCAGGTATGCGACAGTAGCTGTCGAGCAGTATAATCATAATCGTCACGATAATGTTTCATTCTCAGGGGATTTATACTCAGTCAGATTTATTGTGCTTTGTCGATATATAGTGATGCTACATATAGCCAGTGCATCGGATTTCTTGCATCATAACTTCTGAACAGATTTGTCATAAATCACAAGATTGGTCTCTTCTGATTCTAAGTGGCATACTAACTCGAAATATATCACACTGTCCCGTGTCTGCCATTTTGGGCGTCGGCCATTTGGAATTTTCATTAAAACAAACTCCTCGTTCGCCGTTGCTCCTATTTTCATGGACATGTAATCAAATCATTTTCAGACCACAATCACCTTGACATGTCAAAATAGGACTGAATTACAGCTTTTTATACTTGGGTCAAATCTGACAACGCTTCCCACAGGAGAAACTGCTTACTTTTTTTTATACAGTAACTGAACACAGCATTTCCCTGCAGTGAGAATAGCTCACTGGGATAAGACGGGTTCCTCTGAAGTGCAAGGACATAGGTTCGAACCCAGCCACAGTCATCAAGCATGTCATGATACTGGTTTATCTGTTTAGTGAAGCCAGGTATGCCACAGTAGCTGTCTAACAGTATAATGGTAATAATTATCATTCTCAGGGGATCTATACTCAAGAAGAGTCAGATTTATTGTGCTTTGTAGATATGTGTCCTCTAACCTCTAGGAGGGCGATCCCATGTCTGACACATGTTAACTTGTGATACCAGCCGAATTGATGCCGCCATTTTGAATGAATCAATAAAACTTTTTTGTCCTACTCCTCCTACAAAATATATCAAATATTCACCAAATTTGGGACAGATTATCTTCAGACCACAATCACCTTGACATGTCAAAATAGGACTGAATTTCAGCTGTTGGGCCAAATCGGACAACCGCTTGCCACAGGGAAAACTGCTTATATTTTTACCCAGTAACTGAACTGTGATTTGCAGCACTGAGAATCGCTCACTAGGATAAGTTGGTGTCCTGGCAACGGCAACGTCAGAGGTTCGAATCCAGCCAAAGCCAACGAGCTTGTCATGTCTCTGATTCTCTGTTTAGCGACACTGTAAGCCACTGCAAAGGAAGCCAGGTACACCGCAGTCGCTAGCTACCTGTAGTCAAGCTACAAGCTATAGTCAATGCAATCCTCACACAAACTATCAAAATGATTTTAGATTTTCGAAACCGTTTGTCCGGTACAGCCAATCGAAATCGGCAGCAGAGCCGCCAAACAGAAAGTTGTGTCGTATCTCAGCAAATCTTTGATGGATTCACGCCAAACTTGCTGCGTGTACTCGGAACACTCTTCTGAGGATGTCGAAAGTTTCTTCTGGGTCATCTGACCTGCTTGGCCACCCCATTGCTGCTTGCAGCTATATTTTTATATGTTTTTGTGCGTGGTAGACAGTTGCCGTTTGATGTGTTCTCTGTTACATATCTGGAAAAGTGCAGGACTTTCTTCCTCTGAGAAAACTACTCCTTGTCCACTGGTATTACCAGCGTTACCAACTGCCATGGCTCCGTGTTTTTTCGAATGTACCAGTCAATAGCATGTGATCTGTCTACGGCAAGTCTTGAGGGATATAATACAATGGCAAAGGGCGAAGCGAACCTGGAGTGCTTTGAGTTCACAATGCACATGTTAAACACACCACAACGCGGACTTGAAGCAAACTGTACTGAGACCACCTGCCGAGTAGGTCTGAGTATGGTTGGTTTCAGAGGGGTCTGAGTTCTTTTGGAGTGTTCACATATGCGCGGAAAATGCTGACTAATCGATCCAAGTTCGTTTGGAGGGCTGAAAGGGACCACATTTTCTCCTTCTCCTGATCGCCTCCTCTCCCTATCTAGCACTCCAGATAGGAACACGGAGTGGGAAGGAGAAAGTGGGGGTTGTGATGACAGAGAGGTGAGGTGGTGAGGGAGTGATAAGGATGCAGACAGGGGTCTTACCTCGTGGTATACTGAAGGCTTGGACAGAGACGGAATGGTGAAGGACAGCAGCTTACTGTTGCCCTCTTTATCCACTATCTCCTGCAGAGGGCGATAGAGAGGAGACAGGGGGAGAAGAGAAGGGGGAGAGAGAGTGGAGGAATTGAAGGAGAGAGAGAGCGAGAAAGAAAGAGCGAGCGAAAACGAGAGAGAGCTGTGTTATTAAAGGTTGTCTGGCTGAGTTGGTTTTAACAGTCTGGTGAACTCTGGAGGTCAGTTGTGTGAGGGGGTCAGAACACTGTCACCATAGTAACAACTTCTGGACACTTCTGGTCCTGCCACCCCGCTTGTAATCCCCCTAGAGCCCCCCCCCCCTGGTCCTAACACACACCGCTCCCCGCCCTGGTCCTACAGCCCCCCTGGTCCTAAAACTCCCCCTGGGTCCCCCCTGGTCCTAGCACCCACCAGGTTGTAGATGCCCAGCAGTAGGGCTTCGACGCAGCCGTTGCTCTGGCGCTCCCTGCTGGAGGTGAGGCGCAGGTACACCCAGACCAGCTCAGGCAGGAACTGCAGGGTGAAGCGACGCAAGCGCTCCTCTGAGCTCCGGTACAGCTCAAACAACTGGTGACACACAGGCTCCAGGAGCTGGGGAGGTCACACACACACACACATGTATATATGTAGGACACGCACATATAGGACACACACACACAAATGTAGCACACAGAAAACACACACACGACACACGTATATAGGCACACACACACACACACTCAGCAAATTGTCAGGGAAAATGTCAGACTTCACCAAAAGACAAACCCCTTGCCAGACAGTAAAATCCATTGTGGCATCCGCCAGCTCCCACTTCTGCTCTCAGACAACACATCACTCAGAGGAGTTAATCTAACAATATCAAACAAAGGCAGCCAACCACGGGCCTGACTTGCTAACAGAGCAGCGCCACCTCACGTGTGTGTGTGAGCAGGAATCTGCTTAAGGCCTGGGGCTGTCTACTAGCTCTGAGTCTGCCAGCGTTGGGTAGAATGAAGATAGGTTATCTAGTCAGCCAGATGATGGATGGAGTCTGGGAGGAGAGAAGAGATACAGCAGCTAGCTGTTTCATACTCCTTCACCTCCATCCTCCTCCGTTCTTCATCCTCCCCTTTTTCTGACTTACTAAGAAGGCATACACTAGGGTTTCTCTCCATGATTCTCTCTGGTTTTTGCTCTCTCTCTCTCTCTCTCTCTGACAGAGAAGGGCAGATAAGGATGGGGGGATGAGAGGAGGACAGATAGCAGAGTTAGAAAAGAGAGCCGACTTGGAGAATGTGTTTACACTGGGCTGGAGCCAGCTCAACTGACAGCACACATTGCACTGGACTTTGTACCTGTGTGTGTTACCTGTAATGAGTAACCTTTCAGTACCGAGTTTGGCAGGATGTTAGTCTCTGCACCTAATCTATCATGAGTCTCCAGTAATGCAACACATGCACACACGCACCTCTTCTTGTACCATTTCCCCCAGTCATCAACAGTTGTCGGCTAACTTTAATGGAATCAGTCCTTCTGGAGAGTCAGGGCTTTGAGTGTGTGTGTGACTGTGTGCATGTGACTGTGTGTTTGTGGTGTGTCTGTGTGTGCGTGTGTCGCTGTGTGTCTGCACTATGGCGAGTAAAGTCTCCTATATAGCTATTCAGGCCAGCAGGGGTCTATAACATCTTGTACCCCTGTTATCTGACCTGCAGATTCTTCTGGGTGATGACACATCCTGTCTCCCAGGACAACAGCCTGGCACTGCCAGCTCGCCTGCCCGTCTAACAGCTGGTGTGTGTCTCCCAGCTCTATGCACACCTCTTGAGAGCAGTCACCATTTCATATCCTAAAATCAGGCCTCAATCGAGAAGGTTGGAAGGCCTCCTCTATCCATTTCTCTGTCTTTCTTTCCCTCTTGGACTCTCTGTCCGCCTCTGTTTCTCTCTCCACTTCTGTCTGTCTGTCTCTCTGTGTCTGTCTGTCTGTCTCTCTGTGTCTGTCTGTCTGTCTCTCTGTGTCTGTCTGTCTGTCTCTCTGTGTCTGTCTGTCTGTCTCTCTGTGTCTGTCTGTCTGTCTCTCTGTGTCTGTCTGTCTGTCTCTCTGTGTCTGTCTGTCTGTCTCTCTGTGTCTGTCTGTCTCTCTGTGTCTGTCTGTCTCTCTGTGTCTGTCTGTCTCTCTGTCTCTGTCTCTCTGTCTCTCTGTCTCTCTGTCTCTCTGTCTCTCTGTCTCTCTGTGTCTGTCTCTCTGTGTCTGTCTCTCTGTGTCTGTCTCTCTGTGTCTGTCTCTCTGTGTCTGTCTCTCTGTGTCTGTCTGTCTCTCTGTGTCTGTCTGTCTCTCTGTCTGTCTCTCTGTGTCTGTCTGTCTGTCTGTCTGTCTCTCTGTGTCTGTCTGTCTGTCTGTCTGTCTTTCTGTGTCTGTCTGTCTGTCTGTCTCTCTGTGTCTGTCTGTCTGTGTCTGTCTGTCTGTCTCTCTGTGTCTGTCTGTCTGTGTCTCTCTGTGTCTGTCTGTCTGTCTCTCTGTGTCTGTCTGTCTGTCTCTCTGTGTCTGTCTGTCTGTCTCTCTGTGTCTGTCTGTCTGTCTCTCTGTGTCTGTCTGTCTGTCTCTCTGTGTCTGTCTGTCTGTCTCTCTGTGTCTGTCTGTCTGTCTCTCTGTGTCTGTCTGTCTGTCTCTCTGTGTCTGTCTGTCTGTCTCTCTGTGTCTGTCTCTCTGTGTCTGTCTGTCTGTCTGTCTGTCTCTCTGTGTCTGTCTGTCTCTCTGTGTCTGTCTCTCTGTGTCTGTCTGTCTGTGTCTGTCTGTCTGTGTCTGTCTGTCTGTGTCTGTCTGTCTGTGTCTGTCTGTCTGTCTCTCTGTGTCTGTCTGTCTCTCTGTGTCTGTCTGTCTGTCTCTCTGTGTCTGTCTGTCTGTCTCTCTGTGTCTGTCTGTCTGTCTCTCTGTGTCTGTCTGTCTGTCTCTCTGTGTCTGTCTGTCTGTCTCTCTGTGTCTGTCTGTCTGTCTCTCTGTGTCTGTCTGTCTGTCTCTCTGTGTCTGTCTGTCTGTCTCTCTGTGTCTGTCTGTCTGTCTCTCTGTGTCTGTCTGTCTGTCTCTCTGTGTCTGTCTGTCTGTCTCTCTGTGTCTGTCTGTCTGTCTCTCTGTGTCTGTCTGTCTGTCTGTCTCTCTGTGTCTGTCTGTCTGTCTGTCTCTCTGTGTCTGTCTGTCTGTCTGTCTCTCTGTGTCTGTCTGTCTGTCTCTCTGTGTCTGTCTGTCTGTCTCTCTGTGTCTGTCTGTCTGTCTCTCTGTGTCTGTCTGTCTGTCTCTCTGTGTCTGTCTGTCTCTCTGTGTCTGTCTGTCTCTCTGTGTCTGTCTGTCTCTCTGTGTCTGTCTGTCTCTCTGTGTCTGTCTGTCTCTCTGTGTCTGTCTGTCTGTCTGTCTCTCTGTGTCTGTCTGTCTGTCTCTCTGTGTCTGTCTGTCTGTCTCTCTGTGTCTGTCTGTCTGTCTCTCTGTGTCTGTCTGTCTGTCTCTCTGTGTCTGTCTGTCTGTCTCTCTGTGTCTGTCTGTCTGTCTCTCTGTGTCTGTCTGTCTGTCTCTCTGTGTCTGTCTGTCTGTCTCTCTGTGTCTGTCTGTCTGTCTCTCTGTGTCTGTCTGTCTGTCTCTCTCTGTCTGTCTCTCTGTGTCTGTCTGTCTGTCTCTCTGTGTCTGTCTGTCTCTCAGACTCACCTCGTTGTTGGGTTCCTGGATGACCCTGTAGATGGCTGGCACCAGGCTCTTCTTCAGGTGAAGGCTGCCTGCATAGCTGGGGATCTGGGCTTCAGGTAGGGTCTGTGTGTGTGTGTGTGCATGGCAAGGGAGAGACAGAGAACCATACATTAGCCAATATTCATAGACAGTTATTAATTTGATTTAAACACATTATTTATATTATTTCAATACATACGCATACAATTCGCATGAACAACAGTAGCACCTTTATGAAATAACATGAATAAGACCCCCACCCCCCCCTCCCCCCCAGATGAGCCAGTGTCCCTTTAGGGCAGTGGAGTGTGTGAGAGGGTGTGCTTGTGTGTATGAGGTAACAGCAGGCCAGGGCATGGTCTCTGTGTGAGGATAGAACACTGTGTGCTCACATGAAGGACTTACTCTGACTCATACCACTCCCTCTCCCTCTCTCCCTTCACCTCTCCCTCCATCACTCCTCTCCCTCCCTCCACCTGTCCATCACTCTTCCCTCCTCCCCCCACCACTCTCCCTCCCTCTCCATCACTCCTCCCTCCATCCCTCCTGTCATCACTCTCCCTCCCTCTCTTCCCTCCCTCCATCCCACTCCTGCCTCCATCTCTCCATCCTTCCCTGCCACTCCTCCCTTTATCTATCCCTCCCTCTCTCCCTCCTCTCCATGGTACTGTCATGTAAGCCTGCAGACCGAGCCAGGACAAGAGCACCCACCTTGAATTCTGAGAGCCATTCCTCGACCACGCCACGCTCCGAGCCCAGCATCTTCCTCAGAATCCCCCCTCAACTGCCTGGACAGAGACAGAGGGAGGGGAAGAGAGGTAGAGGTAGAAAGAGGTAGAGGTAGAGAGAGGTAGAGGTTGAGAGGTAGAGGTAGAGGTCGAGAGAGAGGTAGAGAGAAAGGTAGAGAGGGAGGTAGAGAGAGGTAGAGAGAGGTAGAGAGAGAGCGGTAGAGAGAGAGCGGTAGAGAGAGAGCGGTAGAGAGAGGTAAAGAGAAAGAGATAGAGGTAGAGAGAAAGAGATAGAGGTAGAGAGAGGTAGAGAGGTAGAGAGAGAGAGGTGGAAGAGTACAAGATGGAGTGAAAGTGAGAAGAAAAAGTGTTGGGAGCAGATAGACAGAAACCAGATGATTAGAGTCCAGAGGTGTAAGCCCTGTCTCCGCATGAACCTCTCAGGATCTACCAGAGAGAACCCTGTCCCTCCAGCACCATCTAGCCTGCTGGTGAGGGACGCTACAGGGCTTCTACCCCGTGACCTTGTCCACCAGTCGTGTCCTGGGACCAGCTGTCACTCGAAGATCCAGCATGAGGGAACCTACACCACGCTTCTTGTCACATAGCCTCCCACACATTCAGTGCAAATGTCTCTGGTGACATGCTAGCAATTGTAGAGAGGTGACATGAGCAACCCTCTTATCACTCTCTCCTCCTTCGGTCTCTCTTCACCCCTCATCCCCCTCTCACTCCCCAACCACATCTCTTTTTTTCTTTCTCCCTGTGATTTCATCACCACTGCAGATACCGGCAGAGTCTGGCCACATACACAAACCACCACTTACTTGATATTCCCATGAAGGATATCACTGTGTATTCAACACTGCTTTAGTCAAGGTCACACACCAGGCGTAAGAAAATTGTACAAAAGTGTTTTCCAGGCTAGTCACATGACACAGCTGTGTGGTGTTTACGTCATGCTGGCCTTGCTCCAAGGAGACCTTAGCCTTCAGAACCCACCTTCTCCTTCCTCTTGCTCCACAGCACGGTGTGTGGGGAACTAGGAATTAGGGATTAGCTGCATTCATCATCAACTGGAGCTGGGACTGGTGGCAGGGATCACTGTGCTGTTCTGCCATGTAATCCAGTTAGGCCACACACTGGATATGTAGAGACAGAAAGACAGAGGGACCCGCTAGCTACCAGCTACTGTAGGAATGTTCATCCTGACGACATGGGGGTTGCGGAAACATTAGCGGATTGGACTTGATTTGGGCTGACTGTACTGCAGGTACATGCATACTAAATGTTCCAATGCTCCTCTCTCTCATACATACGCACATCTTCCAGTGTCCCTTCACTCTTACTCCTCATACTCCCTTTAAGCCCCCCCACCTCCCCCTACACTCTCTATAAACCCCCCAGGCCTGGGCATCTGCTGTACCCACAGCATGCAGGATTCAGAAGTGTTCAGAGGTGTTTAACAGTGTTTAAAGGTTACCCATGCTGAACTAATCCAGCATGAAACCCTGGTCCCACTCTGCATCAGGCTGATAGGATGTTACAGAACAAAATTAGAAGAGCAAAACAAGATAAAAGATTTTATAGACTGAATACAATAGATAAATAGATGGAATACAGAAGATGGATACGATGTGACAGGTAGATGGAGAGCGAATGACAGAGGAAGAGAGAGCGAGCGAAAGAACGGCAAGTCCTCTCTACAGTGAGATGAATATCTGAATCATTCATATCTTTCTTCCGGGCCATTCCCACTTCCTTCAGACTTCAGGAAGGCTGCTGTGAGAGAGAAGCACTGCTCCGAGAAGCTGTGTTCAGCTCTTTCTGAAACGCTGACTTCTTCCTTTTCCCTGGCCTCAGTCACACAGTCTAACTCTCAGGAAACTCTCCAGGGAATCTGTTCCCATGCAGACCAAAGTGAGGGGGACAGTTTTATGATGGTCTTGGTAACTGTCTGTATGTTGTCCGGGGTGGAAAGGTGTTGTACCCAACACACAGGGTCTGGAAATGTTGCTAGTGTTTTACTGCTATTGTCAATCCTTGCCCTCACTCACTCCTCAGAACTCACCTCTCTCTGAGCCCCTCCCTCCCTCAGAGCTCACCTCTCTCTCTCTGTCACCCTGTCTCAGATCTCCAGTGGGAGAAGAAGCCGGGTGTCTGTGTTGTCACACATCGGTCAGTCGCTGAGGGTCACCTGCACAAAACAAAACACCAGTCATCAATCAACCAATCAAACTATGATTAATTAACCAATCAGTCAATCAATGTCACCGTGCAAAAGACAAAGACGTGTTGGTTTATGAGGGGGATGGGGCGTGTTCATTATATATACTGTACACAAGAATGTATTCCATGTTTACAGCTTGTGTGCTCCAGAGTTGCATGTTCTGTTGGCCTTTAAGAACTCGATATAGTGAGCACACACCCACTGTTACTCTTAGATGAAATACCCTCAGCTAGGATCCATAAGTGGCTCTTTCTACATCACAGGGCCACAAAACAAGAAGTCCATTCTGAGAGTTTCAAACATATAGGCTACACACACAAACACACACGTGCACGCAAGCACATACTCGCACGCACAGTTTAGCTGAAGGACTCTTGTATTAGCATGCCAGCGTAAGCAGAGAGATTACCATGCGGTCTCGAGCTCAAGTCCTAGCCCCTTCCACAGGGCCTGTACCGAGAGCTTTGAAGCAGCTATTTTCCATTAGGAGATGAATAGGACTCATGCTATGTTACTCATCAGGGTGCAACGACCTCACTGAGAGCTGATGATAGCAGTATGCAACAGCTAATAACCACAACCAATGCAGGAAACTTAACTAGCCTACAAAGTAAAACCCTATAGGTATGTCATGGTACTTGAATTGCATTTTTCAAGTTACACTATACGTATAACATGAAAACATGATATATGTGTGACTTGATATATGTGTGAGTGTGTCTGAAAGTCATGTATTATGATATACTTCATCCTGTACAGTACTTCACTAGCATCCTTCTCTAACTATTTTTGAAGACACCAGCGTTGTGGTCACACAGCCTTCATGACCTTCCTCTGCACGAAAGCCCTGTCCTGGACAGCAGAGATAAGGAACCACAGGAAGAGGGGGAGGGAAGAGGACAGAGGGAAGAGAAGGAGGAGAGGGGTAAGGAATGGGTGGAGATGGGAAGGGAAAAAGAAGTGGACATGATAGCATTGAGGACCACTTCACATGCAACCAACATAAGAGCCATCTGGTGTCGCTCTCTCTCTCGCTCTCTCTCTCGCTCTCTCTCTCGCTCTCTCTCTCTCTCGCTCTCTCTCTCGCTCTCTCTCTCGCTCTCTCTCTCGCTCTCTCTCTGCCTCTCTCTCTGCCTCTCTCTCTCGCTCTCTCTCTGCTGGGTGAGGCCTGGTCATCAGACGCCAGGTCTTAGTCACCTGTCCTCCAGCCACCTGTCTAGGATTGGAACCAGCAGGGAACCATGAGGAGGGAAAAGACGGCTGCCTCACTCTGGAAGTGACTCGAATTTCGGCCTGCAAGCGTTGCCCTGGAAACAAAAGTTTGACACTGCGGTAAAAAAATAGAAAAGAAAAAAGAACACAAAGTCAAAGACAAAACTAAACCTGAGCCGTGTTTGTCGTGACCAGTGTCTCAGGGCCAGGCCTGTGGTCTGTGTTATTCTCCTCTTTCTAGACTGTCCAGTACAGTATAGGTGGCAGTGTGATCATGTGACGGGGATCTCTGGCACGTCACCCCTCTGTGTTCACACAGCCATCATCAATAGCAACCGTGACAGCAGGCAAGTGGCAGGAACAACAGACAGAGGAGATAAAACAACCGGAGTTCCTCTTTTAGTTCTGGTAAATTAGCAACTGTGTGATTGAAGCCAGCCAGCCATGACTGCAGAGTAGAACTTCACCCCGACTCACTTCTCCTCACACTGTCTCCCACTGCAGAATCACACACCACAGCTGTTGACTAAACGTGTGTGAGAGGGTTCAGCTCATTAAGCTCAACCAACAATCAGGTGTTCAGTACTGCTGGGTCTAACTGTATCATGAGAACCTGTGGTAGACAGACATGGAGAAAGACAGACCCAGAGAAAGAAAGAGACAGAGAGAGGGGGGGGGTGAGAGAGAGAGACAAGCTTTCCTGTTTACCCCACTTCAATCATTAGGACACAATGTGTCCTGGAACAGAGCACTGAAACATTGTTTTGGTACACCACCAACAATAGATTGCTACCTTTACCCAGTGTACTCACTCAAACCACCGCAAAGATACCTTCGTCGCAAAACAAAGCCCCGACAACTGCAGTGTGGGAATGTATTTAGGTCTAAATGTAGCACGCACGAGCACAGCATTTCTACTATCTGTCGACGTCTGTCATTTCAAAGACAAGAAAGCCCCTGCTCACCATGAGCTGGTCAGACCACACACTCCACAGAGGCCTTGGAGAGCTCGCTCGTGTTCAGAGACTGTAGGAGAGCCAGGCTGAGAGAAAGACAAAGTGTCCTATTGAAACACAGACAGGAGCATGCGCTGGCTGTAGTCGAGTTGCTTTAGTCGCTCTGCTTGGTGTGTGTGTGCGTTTGTAGTTTGGGTCTTTCTTCGTACTGTACTGTGTGTATATCTGTATATGAGAGTGTGTGTATGTGTGTACAGTCTGTGACTTGGACATGTCTGCCTTTCCTACAGTGTGTGTGTATGTGTGATTGTGTGTGTGTCTCTAATCTCTTTGACAGTGTAACTAACAAAATGAGTAGCAGTGAAACAGCACACCTCATCCTTAGGGCATGATTTTCTCCTTCCCTGCCTCCCTCCCAATCTCTCCTTCGCTCCCATGGCGTCAGGCCCCATCAGCCCACGCACTGTCTGTTAGCCTCCCTCTCATGCTGCTGCTGCCAAAACATAAAGCAGCGCTAGCTCCATGACTAGCATGCTAATCCAAACCCACACTGGCTGAAAGAGCAGCGCTAGCTCCATAACTAAAATGCTAATCCAAACCGGCGCTGACTGATACAGCAGCGCTAGCTCCATAACTAGTAGGGGTGGGGGAAAAATCGATTCACATTTGAATCGAAATTCAGTCTTCTAGCAATTCAGATCGATTCACAAATTTATGTGAATATACTTTTTTTGTGCAGGGCTCTAGAGTGCGACCAAAATGTGTACGGGTGCGACTAATTTTTTTCCGAGGTCGCACCGGTGCACCTAACCTCCTCGCATCCGCTGTCTCTCCACAAACAAAGCGTTTGTTATCCTAAAACGGAACTGACACTCATGGTTGGATCATATCGTGGTCTAAACCAATCAGAGACAGAGATGGGGCGGGTCTTTGCCTCTGATTGGCTGTGGTCCAGATATTCCTGTAGCTCCGTGCTGTGTGATTGAAATTACGATTTGAGCACCAGAGTCAGTTTAGCAGACCTGGGCATTGTATGGCCCGCGGGCCATAACCGGCCACAGGCTGTCTCAATCCGGCCCACGTGAGGTAAATCAAAAATTTAAAATAAATAAATGTGTTGAGCGGTAGTAAATATGTAGTCCTGAAAGACTACAGTGATCAGGCGATTTATGTGCGCTTGCGCAACCTCACCGACAGGAGAGTTAGCTGTTGGTTAGCCCTCGAAAATGAAAAACTTTGCCACTGATTAACTTTTAACAAGACATGGACTTCTAAGTATTTGTTTACTGAGGTCAAAGTGAAAGCTGTGAAGAAAAAAAACTAACGCGGACATAATAAGAACTTGACTGATTCAGTGGGCGCGGGCTGATGGTTTGCTAGTTGAACTGCAGACCCTGATCATTACCTGTCAGCTGTCCTTCGCATATCCAACTCAGACATTCAGACAGATTTCGATGCACTTGTTCAAGCCCAGTGGATTTCTCTCACAGAACAAAATTAACTGAAAAAACGTATTGCTTTTTGTATAAAGTTGATCAATTCCACATCTTTAACATACAGCAAAACAACTTTTCAGTGTTTGTGAAGATTAACTGGTTACAAATAAAATGAAACACTGTTGTTGTTGTTTATACTGTTTATTACTTCTATAATCTTTCCTATTTGACCTACACCAAAATCTAAAATATTTATATAAATATTTACAGAATATCCTTATTCTTCTGATAACCAGTAGCAGCTAATCAAAATATATACTTTACTGCTTTTTACAATGGGAGAAAATGAAGTGAGCAAATTGATGAGGCCCTCCAACACATTTCAGGTTTCTCATGTGGCCCCTTGTAAAAATTAATTGCGGACCCCTGAGTTACGAAGCTGGGCCATGGAGCTAACCCTATTTTGATGCTAGGGAGAGTGTGGCAAGATGATTTAGCCAAGGCCATAGGGCATGAAGGCCAAATTACAGGTGTTGGCCATCTGAAGGGCATGGGACAGCAAGGTGGGACCCGCTATAAGACTTTGAGCCATGAAATGTTAGGTCTCAGTTCAGGGAAGCACTTTTAACCCTTGTGTTATCTTCGGGTCATTCTGACCCATCAGTCATTGTGACCCACCGTCGTATTGCGACAACTTTACCGCATACAAAAACAAAGTGAAGCATTTTCTTTTAACCGTTGGGCTGTCTCAGACCCCCCACATTACAAAGGTTAAAAGAAAGTTATTTTATTTGTTTTTGTATTGGGTAAAATTGGGTAAACACAACGATGGTTCGTTATGAACCTTTGGGTCATGTGACCCGAAGGCAGCACAAGGGTTAAACTGTAGCACTTTCTATTTTGAAATGTTTTATTTTGCTTAAAATGTTTTAGTTTGGTAGCTCAGTGAAGCACTTAAAAGATTTTTTTATATACATATACAGTATGATTGTGCTTCAAATAAAAAATTTTTTTACCTACACCTTATTCTTGTTTAAGATCATTTACATAATATATATGAATGTATATGGAGCGTGATAAAAAGGTCACCTGGAAATTGTGGCGACGCAAGGAAAAATTTGGGTGCACCTAAATTTTGTGCTGGTGCACCTAAATAAAAAGGTTAGGCGCACCAGTGCAACCAAGGCAACAAGTTAGTCTGGAGCCCTGTTGTGTGATATTTTTATAAAAAGATTCATGAATTGATTTTTAGTCGAATCGTGACCCCAAGAATTGATTCGAATCGAACCGGGAGGTACCAAAAAATTCCGACCACTAATAACTAGCATGCTAATCCAAACCCACACTGACTGAAAGGCTCCATCAGCTTGCGCGCTAATCACATCTATCATATGAAAGGTGCTGTCTGAGTACCCCCTCCATGGATAGATGTCTGTGTTTACGTTGAGGGTTGTTCACATAAGCAAACAAATCTCCTGAGACTTGGCGCGGGGGGCTACATTGCAGGATATTTCACCCTGATATAGCTGAGCAGAGAAGAGGCAACAGGCTGTTTATCATCTCACCACATTGTTAAATACCCACACCCCCTCACTCTCTCTAAATGCACCATGTCTTTATGAAGTCACAAATTCCTGTAGGTAAACACCACTGAAACGCTCAAGTTTATTATCATCAATCACAATAGATTAAAAGGAGATATCAACACTTGAGGATCATTTATCAAGTCAGCAACAGGAAATCTATCACGTGTGCACACACACACTACCCACATAGAATGACCTCAACCATCTTTACACCTAAATAAGGCAGCAGCTTCTTCTAACCAGCTGCTGTCTGCTTCATAAACACACCTGTGTGCCAACACCATACAGACTGACCGGCTCCTCTCAGTCTCTTTTCAAGCCAAGGAGTTTTGACTCTTTTAAAAGCAAGGAGACTTGACTCTTTACAAACCAGGATACTTGACTCTTTTCAAAGCAAGGAGACTCGACTCTTTACAAACCCAGCAGCCTTGACTCTGGAGGAGTGTCAGTCAGCCTGTGTGGTCCAGGTTAGGTCCAGGTCCATGTCCAAGTGCAGAGCAGGCCCAGACCACCTCCCCACCCTGCTAACCACTGCTTCTAAATGAGCAGTCAAATAACCTGGGACGATACCAAGAGCAGATGTTACATAACCATTAAGACTAGAGCCCAACCGATATATCGGCAGGCCGATTTTATCGGCCGATATCAGGCATTTTCCAAACTATCGGTTTCGGCATTTATAATGGACGATAAATGAATATTATTATTTTTTTATTTTTTGTTATTATTGTGTTTTTGTTCAAAGGACTTTAAGTTTCATATCTTAAGTTTGTATTTTTATACATTTAATTTATCATAAACTTCATTAACATATTATTTTAGTGAGGAAATAATAACAGGAGTCAGATGGCTGAGCAATTACGGAATCGGGCTATTAATCAGAAGGTTGCTGGTTCGATTCCCGGCCATGTCAAATGACGTTGTGTCCTTGTTAAGGCACTTAACTCTACTTGCGTCGGGGAATGTCCCTGTACTTAGTTGCTCTGGATAAGAACTTCTTAAGTGACTAAATGTAAACTACAAATAACTACTGTTAGGGAAATCAGTTTGTTTTGTTACGCGTTTCTGGATTTTTAAAATATTTTTTTTATATCGTTTAACTACATGCTCTTATGGTTCTTCCCTTTGGCACTTACTTTGGTTGTTCACAATGTGTGCTTCATGTTTTGGCTACTCGCGATGTTTTTTGGCTATCTTGTTGTTATGATCAGTGACCTATGCACTTTGTAAAGCTCTCTCTTGGAAGTCGCTTTGGATAAAAGCGTCTGCTAAATGAATAAATGTAAATATCGGCCGATATCAGAATATCGGATTTTTAAATCACCAAATATTTGTATCGGTATCGGCCTTAAAAATCCTTTATCGGTCGGGCTCTAATTAAGACTGCGAGAGACCAATCATGACCAATACCAGTCTAAAGTAGCCCTTACCCTGATAGACCTCTCTCTCTCACACACACTCTTCTCTCACACACTTCCACTACAAGTTATTTTAAACAATAATTCCTCAGCAGCTGATTGTCCTGCAGAGTAGCTAGGTACAGAGATGAATGAGAGGCTAGTCAGAGGATTGATACGTTTGTTTACTATAACAGCAAACAACCTCAAGTCTGTATGGCAACCTTCACTACAGCAACATGTTTGTACAGAAGCCTGGATCACTGAAGACAGATATCACAGCTCAAGTAGAAGTATTGGCTCAAGTGACCATGCTCCTGTAGACCAGGTTATTCCTCTGTCACACTCTAGAAGGTTACCAAGATGTACTACCTCATCACCAGTCCAGAATGCACACTTTCAGTTCTAGAAAACCTGCAAGCCTTTTCTGTCACTGCTTCCTGTGTGGTCAAGTCAGTGTATTTTAATAGCAGTTTAAAATAACCTTCGGTTGACCAAAGTGCTTTACACAGTAAAATTAAAATGCACTGAAATGTACAAATAACACAAACACAATGACAGGATCACAAACACACCTCTGAACAGCTAATTGCCAGAGAGAATGGAGTGCTGAGGTCAGCCTGAGGGCTCCAGGTGGTGCCAGGTGTGTTATGGAACTCTGTTATCCAGACGGAGGAGTTGATGTGAGTATATGCAGCAGTGTCCACACCTGGGCCCTCAACTACGAAGCAAGTTCAACCCAGGATAAATTCTCGCTATCTTGCTTTACTAAGCCTATCAACCGCAATCGCAGCAGTATCACAACAGTGGTTGTCAACTCCTGAACTCAACCCAGGTTTCCCAGAGCAATGATTGCGGTCACAAGAGGCGTGTTTGCAAAATATGACCAATTACAAACATGGACAAGTCTAGAGCACCGTACTTCACACATGAAAAGCAAACATACATTTTAAACAAATATGAAGAGTTTAAGAGCATAATTCAAGCGGAAAGCAACACTGCTTCCAAAAAAAGTAAAGAATGTTGAGATAAAATTGCTGACTGTGAATGTGCAAGTTAATGACTTTCTCAATATCACTCATGAAATACAATACAATAGTGTTTTCTGTCCAATTAAATCCACAGGATCTTCGACAAATGGTGATGCAATTTTCAGGCATGCAAACAGGTCAGGTGTAAAAAAGGTGAGAACGATACAGCGAACCCCCAACCCTCTAGGGGGGTCCGTGGGCATTTCTTAAATTTTAACGTTAAATGCACCAATCTAGTGCACTTTGAGAGCAAAATTAAGAGGCTAGATGAATGTAGAAAACCTCTCCCAACTTTGCCCCTGATTGGCTGTGAGGTTTAGGCAGTAGGAGTGACGATTGGTTCCAGAGCCAGTTGTAAAGTTGCGAAGCATGGGTAAAATGCTGTGTTGGCCCAGGCCACGACCCCCCTCCACCCCTTCCAAATATTTTCTCATCAGATCTGCACAAATCACGTAGGTGACCCATTTTGTTTTCATTATATTAGGGGGGCGCCCCCCTAATATAATGGTAGGGGAAACACTGGTGTTGATCTGTTATCTCGAACATAACCTGCTACAGAGCAGGTTAGGAGTGCAGCATGAGTTACCATGGTGATCCATCCTGGTAAGAAGTGAACCACCATCGTGACACTAAAAATCCAGAGCTAAACCTAAAGTTACCTCGCTAACCCTAAATCCAGTTCTAATCCCACTAGTACTGCTAGTTTATGTACCCTTAGTATAGTTAGTCCACATATTTAAATTTTATATATGTTTATTGTATGCACCTTCCTGCCAAAGCAAATTCCTTGTCTGTGCAAACTTTAATGGCGAATAAATCCCATTCTGATTCTGATTCCAGCTCTGTATTATAGGGCTCTGGAGTCTGGAGCTGGGCTGAGAAGCAGCACTGGAACATGAACCTTGCTCAAGGCACTCTGTTACTAGGACTACACACACACCCAGTCAGGCAGACAGACCTGCCCCCCCCCCCCCCCCCCCACACACACACACGCACCACCTATACACACAAAGACACGGACACACCCGTAGACACAGACACACCTATCCCGCAGACACAAACAAACATGCAGACACACTATCACACACATAAGCAAGCAAACTCGCCACACCCATACATGTAGACAAACACAAACACACACCCACACAAGCACACTCAAATTGTGAGAAACGTTAGCTGTTGTAGGCCAGTGTCCCAGCGTCCCATGTCCTGATGTGTCTCCTCTGCCCCACATGAACAGGGCCTGGCTTCACCAGCACCGCGAGGGCAGCTCTCAAGGTCAGACTCACTCACACAATGAATTATTAAACCTCAACAAGCCCGTTGTTGAGACACCTCTCTCTATCTCTGTCTGTATTTTAAGCCACGTCTGTCTGTATGTAGGTCTGTCTCTCCATCTCTCTCCCTCCATCTCCATTCTCTTTCTTGCCTTCCCTCTCAGTTCCTCTCTCTCAGTTCCATTTTCTTTGTCACTAGACAGCAGATAAAATCCACACGTCAGAGCAGAGAGAACAGTGACACCAGAAACGACGAGCTGAAGTCTCGGTTAACATCCCCATTCCACCTAGGCAGAGCAGCACACACACCACACAATCTGGGACAGGGTCTACAGGATCTGATTGCAGTCCTGTCTCTCTCTCGCACACACATGCACACACACACACAGTGTATCACATGTTCATATAAACACATAGCACACTACAGTGTTGTGAGATTCCAGTCCAGACACATTCCAGAGAGATCGAGGGATTTAGTCTAATACCTGACCACACCAAACCAGTCAGCCATAATCTGGCCAGCCCTGACCACACCAAACCAGTCAGCCATAATCTGGCCAGCCCTGACCACACCAAACCAGTCAGCATTTAACTGACCAGTAACCCACTGTAAATTAGTACATACACGTGAAGGCTTGCACACTCACACACACACACACGTCTCTCTCAGACTCAGCCATTTTCTGCTGATATCTCTCAGCCGGCTAGTGGAACCTGATACTGGGGCTGTAGCAAGGCTGAGCAGCTCATCTAGGTTTCAGTGTGACAGACACAGGCCCGGTTGATCTGTAGCCTGCTTACTACAGGACTATTTAGTTACTGTCCCCAGAGCAGAGAGACAAGGAGGGATGGAGGGAGGGAGATAGATGGAGAGAGACAAAGAGAGGAAGGATGGCGAGAAACAGAGGGAGGGATAGCGAAGAAGGGAAAGAGGGGGGTGTGGTGAGAAAGAGACAGGGAGAGAGATAAGAGAGAAAGAAGAGGGGTGGTGAGAGAGAGAGCCCTGTTTTCTCCCCCAGCCCCCTCCTCTACGCCAGGCCAGGAGAATTGAGGCGAACACATCTTGGCTAAAATTAGCTCTGCTGCAGCTGCAGGGCCAGACAGGCTGGGACGGGGTGCTCATCGCTAGCTTGCCACACACACACGCACAGGGTTATGCAGGGGGGAGTGTGTGTGTGTCGGGGGAGGGGGGCACATGGTGCAGGTGGACACAAGGAGTCTCTCTCCTCCTAGGCAGGCTAATAATAACTAACACACACAGTCCTGATCAGCCACAGTGATTAGGTTCTCCCACTTCACAAGGAAAGGAGGCTGGGAAGAGGACAGCATCTTGTGCTAACATGATGCCAGGAGCATGGCATCCTACCTACTTACCTACCAGAACCAGCCTCCCAGAACCAGCCGATCAGAACCAGGCTCCCAGAAGCAACCAATCAGAACCAACTGTTCAAAACCAGCCTACCAGAGCCTGCTTCCCAGAGCCAGCCAATCAGAGCTAGCCTATCAGAATAAGAACAGGAGAAGGAGGCTGTTCTCCCCACCTGGCCGGACAGCTGACGGTGTGTGTGCGTGTGTGCATGTCAGGTGACTGAGCTGCAATAAAACACTGCTCTGCTGCATGAGGCCGTCAAGCTCTCTTTAGACAAAAAGCCAGCTTGAGCTGCACGCTGTCCTCCTGCAGACCACCAACGAGGAGAGGTGGAGGAACAGGAGGAGGAGCAAGGGGAGGAGACGAATAAGAAGAGGTAGAGGTGAAAGAAAAGGAGGAGAAAGATGAGGGAGGGTAGAGGAGAATGAGGAGGAGTAGCAGGATGAAAGGGAACAGGAAAAAGAGGAGAAGGGCTGGGAATGCATTACTACACCACTACTAATGCTGCCAGGGAGACTGCTAAACTGCTGAGCAGCAGGGAAACGGTGCCAGTTAATCTGGGGAGCACAGAGAATCATAACACCCAGGGAGAATGAAAACGTTCCAACAACAACAATAACAACAACCATCAAATCAAGCTGAATCAGAGACTGGAGATACAGCCTAGGCTGATTTGGCCTGATCCTTCACACTGCAGCAGAGAGACTAGGCAAAAGAGGCTTGAGCATCCCCAAGCTAGGCTAACAAAACAATCAAACTAGAATGTAATCGTGATAGGGTAGCATGTCACTGGCTAACACGTCAATGCTAAACAGAATATCTTATCAACAGCCCAGGCTAGCTGCAGGCAACCTGTCACCAGAACCATGAGTCAAGGCAACGCTGGCCGTCTTCTCTGCCATATCACAACAGCTAATGATGGGCAATAATTCAAGAGCTGCCACAGAATCTAGCAGAGTTTGGCAGCTGTTCAACTCAAGAGTCGTGACTGGCACTCACAACTAGAGCAAAGCTGCACAGTTTGACAACAATCGGGGAGCACGGTAGGATGGAGGCGTATCTTTACAAAACATCTCAGCTCACGAATCTCACTCCATGTTCAGGTTAACAACAACAAGAGAAGAACAATGCTTTGTTGAGAATCAAGGAACACACACTCTCACACGCTCATAAACACACACATGTGCTCAAAATCACACGCACACATTCAAAAGTCCACACAACCCCCCCCCCCCCCCCCCCCCCCCCCCCCCCAAATCAGTCAGGCTATGCAAGGCCTTTAAGACCTAAATCCTTTGTGCTTCAGCCAGGGCAGGATGTGTCACTTCCTCTTCCTGCTTGGGGCTGCAGCCGGTCATGTGACACGTGACGTTGGTCGCACGACCCTGCTGCATGAGCAAAGACTTAGTCTTGGGGAAGGGGACACACACACCAAGGATCTGTCACCCCAACGGATTGCCAACTGTAACAAGGAACAATTCTTTGGTCCTTCTCTTGGGAGGGCAGACATCACATCCCTATCCGGACGACTCCTTATAGCTTGTCCTGGCCCGCCCCCCCACCACCCTAAACCCTGAATGGGTTGAGATTTGCAGATGGTCAAACCCAAGGGGAGAAAGTATCTTGAGGAGGGAGAAGAGAGGAACGAGGGAGGTTAAAGAAGGGGGGAGGACAAGGGGGAGCAGGGAGAAGGAAGAGGCAGAATCGTGTGCACAACCGAACAACTGTAGAGCTGAACTTCACTTTGTTCAATCACAGCAAGAAGTAGTACCCAGAAAACATGGCTTGAGAACAAGGTCAATTCAGAGTCTGCTTTCTTGGGTCAGGAAATTGCTGTGTGGCATGAGATTACCCAGATTAGCACAGACACAGTTTGGACAGCCCCTTTGGACGGACTTGTCTGAATCTCTCTCAAATCAACCCGGCTATGCCCACTGGAGTCCATTATCCTCCAAGGTCGTTTTCTATCCCTCTCTTGGGACTCGGCATCGCAGAAGGGTGTTTCTAAACACGTGATCCCTTGGGACGCTGTACTCTAACATTAGGTGTAGGTGTCAAGGGACCAGCTGGTGTAGATGAGTTAGGGAAGCTAATTCATGGATGACCACCTCACACAGAGATGTCCCCCTCCGGTGTCAACACCCCAGGGACTCACAACGCCAGTCCAAGAGCCTGGACCCATCTTACACCCAATACAATTGATCTATTATTTATCCTGGGAGGTCTATGACACAAGGGTAACCCCCACATACAGAGACAAGCTAAATACATAGTAGGATATATACATTATTTATACTGAGAGATGTATGACTCCATAATACATTGAAGCCCAACGCAAAAGCAATAAAAGAGACATACAATTTATTATACCCTTAAGCAAGAGAAAAACCAATAAAAGAGGGGAGAAGATAGAAACTAATAAAAGAGTATGAAAAGTATTAACCTCCATGAGTCCTCTGCCCCTCAGACGTCTGAGGTGGATGAACAGAGGTGAGGGTCTGCAGATGTCTTAGTGGAGGTGTGTTCATATAGTCTAACAAACGGCCAGTCCACTTCCCAGTTGACCCCAGAGAACCAAACCCAGAGGATGGGAGGAGAGTTGAATTAAAGGTTAACTGACTGCAGCACTAAGACAAAATGCATTATTGACTTTGGCCACATGATTACCGTAGGAGCCTAGCACAACCACGGCCACCCTCCAGTGAGGGTCTCAAAGTCCATTTAAAAGAATGTGAGATTGATTTAATGGCCACATCCACAGCCATTCAGGGTGTTGCTGCCATAAAGAACATTTTCAAACACTGAAGACGGATAAGACAGAAGCTTGATTAAAAGCAACATGTACCATAGGTCTAGATCTTCAAAGCTGCCCTGTGTGAACATATGAATCCTTTATTGGATCCTGTGGGAGGTGAGCCTGGCCACGCAGGGGAGTGATGCTGTACACAGCAGAGAAGAAGCTGACAGACAGGCGTCATGCCTGGCCCAGTGAGTCAGCAGCACCAGTGTTCTCTCAGCACGCGACACACATGCCCAGCTGGTGCAAGCTGAATACGGAGGATGGCAGTCTGTGGACGAAGTCCGCTTCGCTGTCTCCCCTTCTGTGCATTTAACTCACCGAATACTACCACTACTGGTTCACAGTGCAGGAACTGCATGATGTCACAAAAATAATAACATCACACATTTTATCTAAACGTTAAAATTGTGTATATACAACACACCTAAATATACCTTATTTAACGGCCTGGAGGGTTGCAGGGCCCTGCACTTTGTTTGGGTATAGAGGAGTTGGGCAGAGAGAGACATCTCTGCTTGTGTTTCACTGGGCACTGTGGATAGTCCCTCATTGCTAATCCATGATGGGCTAATTACAGCTTTGATCCCCCAGGCAGGCATGTGTGTCCCTGTGTATGTATGTCAGGGAGTGCATGTGTGCATCAGTGTAACCTTGGGTGTGTGTCTGTGTCCCTCTGTGTGTGTGTGTGAGTGGGGGGGGGGGGGGGGGGGGGGGGGTAGGAGAGGAGATGAGGACCTTCAGAGCCCATGTTGGTTTAGGACTGCCAAGAGGGAGCTTTAGCCATTACTGTTATAGCCAATAAGCAGAGGTTCCTAGAGTAAATGTGTGACAACGTATTATGGCAGTGTTATATATTGCAGACTTTTCACTCTGTCAATCCAATTGTGATGCTTAGGGTCACTTCTATAAAATAAATTTAAAATATTGTTGGTCAATAGCCTTTTCTGAACACATAACACAGTCAATTGTCTTATCAACATACGATCCTAAGAATATGTAAACACATTCGGGACAGGTTCGATTGCTATGAGTAATTGTAATGTCTGAATAACAATATTTACCTCCTTAAACATGAGAATGAAACAAACGAAGTCAATTGACCACAGTGAAAGAGTGCCCTCATTCCCGAGTACGTATTTTGTTATACATCAAGGGTAATAATGGCTAACCAGTCGGTGCCAGTCTCAAACGCTGCTCTAGCCTCGTTTCTATTTCGTTCCGTAGCACGGAACCAATATCACCAGCCATTTCAAATAACTAGTTGAACTCTAAAGAAACAAAATTAACCGGGCATGTGCCCGGAAGACACTCCTGCTGGTCGAGATCACTCCCTAAACACATGGTGGATTAGTTAGAGGAGGTGGAGAAGGAGAAATGTTTAACCGATGGCGGTGAATTATCTCGCTCCTTAGTTCCACATCGTTGCCCATATTGTGAGGCATTTGGTGACTGACGACGAATGGGACACGACACTGAGCTGTGCTACTACTAAGTTAGCGCCTGTACTACCTCGACACGAGTGCTATCATTGTAGCTTACCACACATTACGCACGGTTTTGTTGTCTTATTACTGACCAACAATGTTGGTTACCTTATTAATTCACTAGGCCTAAAAACAAATGCCATTCAGCTCACCCAAACAAACTCGAATAACAATCTGGTTATATCCCAATCCCATATTATACTTTTGTTCTTAAATGGATTTAGATCTAATCATCATCACTAAATATCAAGTATATGTATGCTTGATGTGGCAGACTAGCTGTGACATTTAGCTTGCAAGCTAAACGTCTTGCTAGCAGACTACTTGAGTCGCAACAGTCCCAAAGCTCCAAGCAAGAACTGACACGTTACACAGAAAGGCTTGTACTAACCTGCTTAGGACCGAAGCAAAATCATTTTGGTTAGCTAGCTAGTACTGCTGCTCACGTAACGTTGCATCTGGTTGAGGACCAAAAAGAAAGACCGCAGTAGCGGTTTTTCTTTGCCATTCAATATCAAGAGCATCACCGGCCCATAAGCGGCGATCCACTAAAACACAAAGCAAGCTATAGTTAACCTTCAGTTTAGGAGTCAATACTAGCATAGGGAAGATAAGCTAGCCATGGTCAGGTTACCCTGTGCTAAACTAGCTAGCATTGATGTGTGTGGATTCTTGTTCCACGTCGCGAGGACTGCGACGAGTTGCATAGCCTTATTAGATGGCGACTGGTGAGTAGCTACTTACCCGGTACAGCAGCAGGAATATTGACTGTTACTATGTCATACATTAACATCGGTCGGTCAGTAAAATGTAAATCCAATCAGCGCGATTATTTTAGTTGTCTACATGAGTGTTGTGCTTACTCTAATCGAAAGGGTATCCTCCGACTGATCAGGCGAGTGATGTGCGATTCACATATCATTCTGGTTGAATCTTGAGAATCATTCTCAGCGTCCAAATGAATCTTCAGCGAGTCACGAGTGTGAGTCACGACGCTTCTAGAAAATGCAAATGGCCACAATTCAACCTTAAATATCAGCCTATTCAGTCACATTTAAAGACTAAATATAATGTAGATTTGGGAATGCAAATAGTGCGCTTAACTGGAATACAATTTAGTTTAAGATCGGGCTTTCCATACGAGTCAGTCACAAACACGCAAATCTTTAAACTGAATGGAATCAGATGACTTATTTTAACGTTAAGATTTGAAACACCCATCATCAGAGAACATTGCTGATCTCGCTTCTCTGCGGTGGAATTGGATCTAAAAGTGCCATTGCACAGTAGGACTGAAAGCTGAGCGGCTAAAACAAGATGAGGTGGACATGATAAGAAAAAAGTATGCAGGGAGGAGCATATTGTAGGCATATGACTGTTGGCTAATTGTCTACACTAGTGCACAGTGCCCGTGATGCAGTCGGTGATTAAGATGTCAGTGAAACGCACAAATACAGATTCCTTGAATTATAGATAGTGCATCGTGCCCGTGATAAAATTGGTGGCACACACAGATTCCTGGAATTAAAGATAGGGCACAGTGCCTGTGATGATGTTGGTGGAACACAGATTTCTGGATTTATAGATAGATATTGCCATGCCCGTGATGTACATTTGCAATGGGCTGTCAGTTTTGACATCAGAAAACACAATTGTAGCCTAACAAAATTCACTGATCTATACTGAAACTATTGGCTACTTTATATTGTAATTCTGTTCGCTAGCCAGCCCCTTTAAAAGCAGCTGAATATTGGTTTGTAGCCATAAAAAGCTCTATATCTAGATAATGCACAAAATAAATAGGGTTAATGCCAATTTCGTTAAAACATTTTTCAATAAAATCTAACGCTATCAAGGGGTATTCCTGCCTGGATATTCTGCTGGTTAGGTTTCAGTCATCCTGCTCGACAAGGATCCTTAAGCCTATGTGCTATGGCGATCATTTTACTTTCATTTGGTTTGAAACTAATATGACCTTTCTGCAACATGGAGAGGTCGTGCTTCTAATTTATTCACGTTGCTATATATATTTTCCGATACAAGCATGAGTTTTTAGGCTAAACCGTTGATTGTGGCAGTTTTTTTTCTTCTTTTTCGCAAAGGTGTTTCCCCATCGGAGATTTTTTAGGTTTCTTTTCCGTATTTCCTCTAGTTTGGGGAAATGCGTCACGTACTGGATATTTAATTAATCGGCTTATATCTATTCATCTGGACTCTGACTTACAAGGTAGGCTAATACATTTGTATTAAGGCAACATTTTTAGCCTATTTTTTCGATGATAGTAGGTCACGTTTGTGCGTAAAATGCTTACCGTTGCCAAGTCGTAGCCTTTGTCAAGATCGGTGTTGTTAGAAACCATCTGTTGCTCAAGCTATAATATAATTATTCTTCAGTTGAAGGTTGGTTGATTTAGTCATATTACACATGCCTCAGTCTAATGTGTAACCTAGCCTAATTATTTCTGTGCTCAACTCTTCGAAGTCCAAAAAGTAGCCTAGTGGTATAGTTTTACCATGGAGCACACCACCATAACGGCCGAAACAGTCTATTCAACATTAATAACTGAATAAGTAGGCTATTTTGATTTGATTAAATTAAATGGCTACAATTGGTAATCATTTCAACGACCACATAGGCTGTAGCTACACTAAAGGGACCTATTTTTTACTAATTATAAATTCCAATAAAATTGGGCCTGCTATTCAAAACTCTCTGTTAACATTCGGTAAAAAAGTGTGGTCTCCTCTTTCAGTGGTGTACGATATAATCTCTATGGGGGAAGGACAGCTACTTCAGACCATCAACCGCATAGCGGAGGAGCTCAGTTCCAGCGAATGCAGGAGGCTGGAGTACCTGTGTGGAAGCCCGGGTTCCGTCAGCAGCGGGCCGGATGTGAGAGAAATGTTGAGGGCCCGATTGAGCCAGGGTGATGTGAATCATCTGTATCTGGTGGAGCTCATGTTCAGACTGGGGCGTTTTGACCTGCTAAGGAAGGTGTTCCTGGTCAATAAGCAGGACGTGGAGAGAATTCTAGGCCACCACAAAGGTGTGTCAGAGTACAGGTTAGAGATCTTTACTTGTAACCTCAAGCAGATACAGGGCACAATATTTGTCATGGTTCTCTTTAGGAGTCATTCTCTTTCTATTTTAAACTTTTTTTCTCTCTCTTTCTCTGTCTCTCTCTCCCTGTATCCCAGATATTTGATGGATGATTTGAGTGAGGACATGGGGTCAGAAGACTTGCAGGCTGTACTATTCCTGCTCAGTCACACACTACCTAGAGACAGGAGGGATAAAATTAAGGTAAAAAGTAGAAGCTTAGCATTCCAAGAGCTCTAGAAAAAAATACTTTGCATTACATGAGACATGGCAGAATACTTTATTTACTCTCATTCCTGGCATGCTCAGTATGCTTTTGTCATGACTGATTGTTTCACTCTGAAGGTGGGGGATGTTTATGAATGGCGCTTGGGGAAATACTCTGCTCTCAATCTCTCAATGTAATTCTTCTTAGTTAATCAGTGATTATTTTATGACTCTTATGTTACAGAACTTCCTTGATGTTGTTGTGGAATTAGAAAAGTTGGACAAAGTGTCATCAGACAGTGTGGACATGATTGAGCAATGTCTAAGAAATGTTGGCAGAGTTGATCTGGCCAAGAAAGTCAATCAGTACCAAAGTTCAGGTGAGAGTGCAAATTCTCTGGATACTTTGTTGTGCTCCTTACTCTTTTGGTAAACTGTGAAGATATAGAAATGCCCTAAACTATAGTATCTGTTTGGATGGTGGCTTTGGATAAAAGTGTTCCTGATGACTGAATATGAATTCGGTCTGCAAAGTTAATCTTGTTGCCAGCTACCAACTAAGGCGTCAAGTTGTTTTTCTTGTTGTCACCTAAGCAAAGAAGTGTAAATGAAAAATCAACTATATAGAAAATCTCCCTTTGGTCACTTTTCATAGTCGGAACATCACATCCGCCATCAGTTTGCCTACATCAAAGGGTTGAACCGAGGACAGATAGGACTGCTGTGAGTAACTTTCACTTTCCCTCTTTTCTCTTCACCAATTGGAATATTCCCATAGCGTAAGAAATCTCTGAAATCCCCCTCTCAAGAGTAACAGAACTAGTCTTTTTTCATATGTTGGTATGTCATATAATAGTTTTTTCTGCTCCTCGGTGCTTTGCCATTCCCTGTAGGCCATTGCTGCATTTTCATTAAAACAGAGACATTCCTTACATCAAAGTGGTAAGTTAATTTACACCTACTCATACATTAACTTTTGCTTTCAGTAAAAAAACATTTGATTTTGGATTTCAGTTCCACATAAGGTTTACGTGGCAGAGCCTGAAACCAGAAGGTCATACTGTCAGGTGACTAGATCCTGTAATACACACAAGATTGTGCTTCATGCGCAGTTTCCTTACAGTTTGTAATTTCCCCTTTGTCCAGAGTGGTGTTATATGAGGCTGTTTGCTTGTTGTGCAGAGCCCAGTGGAGGATTACAGACTACGAACAGATGGCCCAGGTGTATGTGTCATCATAGACTGTGTTGGCAGTGATGGAGGTTAGTGGTCACATGCTGTACCTCCACAAGTATTGTTTTTACATGTATTTCATTTATTTACCTGAAAAAGAACTTTATAAAAAATGGTTTGGTCCTTTTTCTTCTCCACTCCACTCCAGGCATGTTGGAAGAAACATTTATCCAGCTCCATTTCAAGGTGATCCTGCATAAGTGGCTGAGCGTTGAGGAAATGCTGTCAGTGCTTAGGGGTGTGTCCAAACAGAGGGAGATCCAGGAAGCAGACGCGCTGGTTGTCTGCATCATCAGCCGGGGTACGGCCACCGACCTCCTGGCGACCGACTCCCACAGCGTTGGTGTCCGCTTGGACTCAGTTCGGAACCTCTTCACCTCAGACACCTGCCCCAGACTGACCGGGAAGCCCAAACTCTTCTTCATCCAGAGCTACCGGGTCCCCAAGACCCAGCGTCTCTCCAGGGCCGTTCACAGAGACGAGGACCTGGAGACAGACGGGCTGTCGTCCCTCACGCTCGGTGTCGAGACTGTGCCCGCGGGGGCTGATGTCTTCTGGGGCAACTGCTGGACAGAAGAGAGGCAGCTGGAGGAGACGGCCCACCATTCTGTGTACCTGCAGGCCCTGAGCCAGAGCCTGGTGACAGCACAGAGGAGGTACCAGTCCAACAGAAACAACACATTCTTCCACATTCTTCTGTTCAGTCAGTGAATCAATTTATTAATCATTAATCCCATTCATTTATACAGCAATAACTTTGTTAACCAAAGTGCTTTACAGTAAATTTAAGAGCACCAACATTAACACACTCTATAAGGATGAAGCACTACACAGATGACAAAACTGTATTGTAATGTATTGTATTTGATTGTATTGGATTGTAATGTACTGTTTTTTTTACTGTGTTTCCGCAGGAGGACACACCTTGTGGATGTTCACACGGAGATCAACGGAATGATATTCGACCACAACAGAAAAAGTCCTGGTGCAATGTACCACATCAACTTGAGACACACTCTGAGAAAAAACTTGTATTTACAATAGTCAGCTATGTAAAATGTTTTATTCAGTACCACTATCCATTATACCTGCTGAAATATAATATAGTGAATAGTGCCCCCTGCTGGAATCATTGATGTCAACACCCAGCGTTGGCCACATCGTCACTTAAACAGCTTTATGAATGACTTATTACTGCACTTTTAGAAGTCTAGAGTAATTTTGACATGTTTTATCAAGGTAGAAATTATTCCAATTACTTTGTTTCATTAGTAGTTGTATTGCTCCCACCTATCTATACCTCTTGCCTCAATTCTCTACAGTCAGGGAAGCATTAGTATTATTTATAGATATACATATGAGCCATTAACACTATAAAGTATGTATATTTTTATTAACATACTAATATCTTTGCTATATTGTGAGATGTTATATTGTTAAGTTATATTGGTGTCACAGTTACTTTTCAGTACACAACTATGCAGCTACAGTAAACGCACACAATGATTTAAAACACAGAAGCATCCATCCACTTTCTTATTTATTTTATCCTTAGTACGTTCACATTTGTTTGATTTACTTTTATACATAGGCTACTTACCTTATTGTCACCTACATCAATTAATAGAGATGAATGCTATCAAGACTAACACGTTTTATTTTATAAAACTATCCACAAGTTCTCTCAACTTTGTTTTCTCATTCTTTGCTTTTCATGAATACATATACAAACAATAGAAAAACACCACTTAAAGTTTTGTAGTAGCTTTTTTTCTTTTAATTGCTTTCACATGATTTGATCAAAAACAAACATGATCTGTTTGGGTTATTGTGAGCAATGGAATCTTTCAATTCAACAGTGTGAGCGTTAGATGGCAGGGGTGCTCAACAATATGAGTGCTAAATTACCCATCTAGGTGAACTATCTGAGCGTGCTTCCCATCACGCGCCCGACACCGCGAACGCGCTTCATTTCAGGGCTGCTGTTGCTAAGATGCAATGGCGGCTGCGCTAAGGAGTCAAGAGTTGAATGAGTTCTAAATCCAAGGGGCTCGTGACAGAAACGGACGTGAGTAGTAAACGGAGGCATTCGAATCAGTGAAGCACTGTAGTCTGTCATACTGCTTGCAGATGTGGCTAGGCATGCCAGCTAGCATTGTCTAGCTCTTAATGTCATGACAGACGGAGAACGAACCAAGGGCTTTCTCACACATCTGTATCCCGTCGTACTAGCGAGCGAGCCAGCAAGCGAGCAGCACCACCCATCTCTATACGGGCACTCGCGGGCCAAAAGAGCGGAAAGGTTCAATATTTGGTCCGCAGTAGGATCTTGACGCAACCGTTTTGAATTTGGAGTAGATCATTATGGCAGAGAGAAATTCTACCGGATTGCTGATGATGATGTTGGAGCCGACACCGGCGATTGCAATGACACTCCCGGCGGAGGTTCGCGAGAAGCTGGCCGAGCTCGAGCTGGAACTCTCCGAAGGTAACCTTAACCTGACAAGACAACTTGACACGACAACACAAGGTTGATCTAACCATGGCTTCGGGCGAAGAGTCTTTATTTTTTGGTACCCAATGATGTGTCCTTGTGTGCAGCTAAAGTCAGAACCACCGCCCTAAGTGCCTTCTCCATGTAATTGCAAACGCATAATGCATACCATGGTGTTAAAAGCTGCTATATCTATGTATGTTCAGAGCAGTTGAGCCGTACAGCGAACTTACGCAACTGTTTTGAATAGCTGTTGTTTTTTTATGGTTCACTATTGTAGCTTAGCAATTCTAGTTAACAAGTTATTTCGCCAATATGTCAAACTAGGCTTAGGCTATTACATACATTTAAAAAAATGGAGATTTGGAGATTTGCTGTGGGCTTTGTTTATGGGAGAACTCCGACACACCCGTTGTCTAAGCACCACAAACAAACTGCACGTTTTTCACATTTGCAATGTAAAAACTATGTAAACTTCCAACAAGACACATGGGAAAAGAAGTACACGTTTGTCTTTCTGCTGCATGAATGCACAAACACACTGACTGTAGCTGATATTAGTACAGTTCAAATAGCTCTCAATTATTGTTATCCCACATCAAAGAGTTATTCAAAATTAAAAACGAACTAGGCTATATAGGATACTGCCAAATTCAATAGACACGCGGCTTTATATAATGTTTGAGAATTCGGGAACCTGTTTAGAGTACCCTATGTGGTTGTTCTACTCAGTCATTTAAGTGTCTGTTGCTTAATCCCATGATGGTGAAAAGAGAGACCAATTTTAAAACGCAAACCTATAGCTTTTTAGTCCTGGATTGAACTGGGGGAAGTGAAGGGGCCTAGCTCATAAAGATCATATTACACAGGTCTTATTAAAACAGGTTTAGAATTATGGCACTTTTTAATTCTACATCTTTGCTTTCGAGTGACATTCAGAATGTTTCATTCAGCATGATGGAGAGAAGTCACTTGATCCTATTTCGGTGACGTACAGGATGTATCCTCGGTTTTGACAGTATCTTCAGGAGCTTCCACTTGCCATTTGTAAAACTGAGATTTTTTGAAGTTGGAAAACCTTTCATGTAGGTCACTAAGGAAGAAAAACAGCTGACATGTTTTTGGGACACACACACCAGAGTAAATAAATCTGGGTCCATCCTCTATTGGGGGCAAAGATGCTTCAGCCTGGAGTTTCAGCTCAGTATAAATATAAATGCCTGCTGGTAGATACAACACAGTGTCCTTATGCTTTTTCTTTTCTCACATGAAAAGACCGCTGCCCTATTGATATTTCTACACAACTCTCGTTTGACTGTTATTTTCCTTAGGTGGTATAGCTTGCTATTTTTGAATCCCATTTTATCTAATTCAAAGGCCCTACAGTTACTATAGGGCCTATATCCTGGATCTCTGTGCAGGTCTAACCTGACATTGATGCTATCTGTGCTTTTATGAAATTGAAGTTTTGCTGCTCTGCATTGAGGTTGAAGCAAGGCTGGTTTATGCTTGATAATAAAGTGAGCATTTGTGTAAGGCCAGAAAGAGTTATGGTAATGCCCTATTTGTGTGTGATTAGATTGGGGACTTGGAGACAATGCAGCAGAGACGACCCTATTCCTGTCAGGTTAAAGGGGGTTGGCTACAGTGACTCTCCTTAGGCTGTATTGTGTAGTACAGAATAGTGAAGTAAGGCAGCTTAGTATTATAAAGTATAGCCTAGCATAGTATATTATAGTAAAGTATAGTATAGTGTAATTAGTAAATTATATTAAAGTGTAGCATAGCCTACTACAGCATTGTGTAGTATGACAGCAATTACTGTACTTTTTAAAATAACAGTCTACTGTAGTAATTGTTTTGTGGATAGCTCAGTGAGCACAACCAAGTAACAAAATGTATTTGTCCATATTCCACTTGTATTTCTCTGACCACCTGTCACTGGTCACCTCGTTTGGAGACAGTGCAGCATTAGGTCCGGAGGGCGTGTGTAGTAGAAGTGATAAGCACATTCACTGCCCTCACCAAGAAGAGTCTTTCCAGGGGTTTTGTTGGACTACCAATCTATAGCAGTCCAGTTTCCACTTCCTGTCCTCTACATGTCACATCCTGTCTTCTTTGAGTCCAGATAGGAGTGCCTGTGTCTGGCCTGCTCTCTGTCCTGTCTCGTTGACTCCCAATGCTGCAAACCTTCTCTGTTTCCCAAGGTCTTGGAGCCACATGCTCTATTTGTAGTGACACTGTAAAGATTGCATGAAACTGGTCTCTATTCAGCGAGGGGAAATGTTAAAGAGTTTTACCAAACGCTATTGATTGTGTTATTATACAGAGGAGGTATGAATCGATCCAACCTAACGTTGGATTAGGGTTAATGAGCGCTCTATTTACATGCTTTTGTCCATTTCAAGGTAGTGAAGTTCCATGATCCTTGTCTCCATGTTAGTAGATGAGCTGATGTAAATACAACAATTTTGAGCACATAAAAGGGATGTGCATATCCTTACATAAACACACACACATTACACGCAGAGAGACACAGTGTGACCCACTGTGTTAAGGTTACAATCCTGCTCAGTTCAAGGAAACAAAGTTCCATCCTGCAGTGCTGTGCAGTGCACATATTGTGTTGTAGGTTAGAGTCCTACAGCTTAAGTGTTGACTAACAGGAATATCATGTCGATGTAAATATATACAGCGAGCTACATGCATTATATTGATGTGTGGGACCACAGATCTGGCCACAGTGAATGTCCACTGATGTGTCAAATACCCTAAACAGTGTGTCCTTGTAGCTGCAGCAGTGAGCCTCTGCAAGGTTTCATATTTATATTAGCAATGTTTTCTGTTTGTTTTTGAGCACCAATGCTGTGATAGGATACACTCAGCTAAACTGGCTGCTTTGCCCTTCTGTAAATTGTATTCAGCTAATTTGCAGTCATTTAGTAGCGGACCAGCCCGAGCAGCTGTAGCCAGCTGTTTCCTGGATGTATGATGGTTGTGTGAGGGCTGCTTCCTGGCTGTGTGGGGGTTGTGTGAGGACTGTTTCCTGGCTGTGTGAGGGTTATGTGACTCAACACTTGCGTAATTCCACCTTGCTCCGTCACCAAGTACCAGCGGAGTCTTACAATTATCATGCACTGCTAGACAGTGTTTGCTAATACAAAGGTATCTGTCTGTGGGTGACAGTTACAGCCCTGAAAGTGGAGGTCAGTGTTGTGCTCTGCTTGGGCCTGGATGTAGACCAGCGGTCAGGAGATGGGAGGAGGGCGGGAAGACGGATGGACTGCATTATCTGCAGCTGAGAGGAGAGGTGGACTCATCTGCTGGGTGATTCAGACTCTTTCTTTCTCTATCTATCTCTCTCTCTTTCTCTCTCTCTCTCTGAATGTCTTTGTGTTTTTCTTCTCTCTTGTTAAACCCTGTTCTTTTTAGGCAGGTCACCTAACTTTGTCTTCAGGAACCTGGTAAGAATGCTGAAGTTGGTCTCATTCTTGAGCCTCTGTTATTCGCAGCTGTCACTAGCATCGCACTCTTCAATGTTCCACTGCCTGTTGGGTGGACAGATGTTTGCTCATGGATCTAAACATAAGTTTGTTGTAAAAAGGCCAAACAAAGAAACGATGGCCTTCAGCAGGGCTTTGACATTTGACTTCTGATGACGTGTGCAGCCTTTGCCCCTCATGGTGAGGAACCCGCAAGACTTGATGAGGTCAAAGGTTGAAGGTGACTCCGTCCTCAGGCCCTGAAGTGTCAGTTGGCCAGTAGCCTAGGTAACACATGAGTGAGGTGTTGAACATGGTAGGCCTGCCTTGACCTGAAGCTGGAGAGAGAAGCATGAGTCTAAGAACAACGGAATGCATGAACTCCATGTAACATCATGATGTCATATGCACATATTTGGGGGTGGAGGACTCTGGCTAAACATTGACCAATGTTTCATGCTTTAAGGAGGGATCTTTTGGAGGTCTGGCAGAGAGTGGACGGGTTGGTTACTCAGTCAGTCCATGGTGACTCAAAGAGAGAGACCACGCGCGGCTCCCTCACCTTGACTCACCTCCCTGGTGGGGTGAACACGCCACACAGCATCAGTCTGAAGTGTGTATGTGTGGGATGCACAGTTTTATCAACGTGCGAGAAACACAAAAGGCCAAATCTCAGGTCGGGTCATGCTGTTTCTTCGTTCTCTCGTGATGCAGGTTTTTAAGATGGAGATTTTCCTCCAACGTTAAACTTTATCTAGACTTCAAGCAATGTCTAGAGAGTTCAACTTTGGACAGTGGTGCTGTCCAATAGAAGCTGTTAACACTTCTATCAATAAACATAAACTCTATCAACTGACATTGACCCTGTATTTCAGTTATGCCCTCTGTTGTGGCATGCTGACATCTCAATAGTTTCCTGACAGGTTGAGCATCTGCTACAGCGGGCAGATAAAGGGTTAAATAAATTAATAAGAGCGTTTCAGCCTTGAAAGTAGCAAGACGTGTGTGTGTATGTGTTGTGCATGCTGAGACGATGCTAGGGCTAGCCTGCAGTTGTGAAGAGTACATCGTCTAGGAGGGTCATAAATATTTTAAGGATGTGCCTTTGAGCACAGCGAAGCTTTCATATTCTTATACCCCACTGTAATTGTGTGTGTGTGATGGTGTGTGTGTGACTGTGTGCGTTTCTCTGTCTGCTTTGTTGGGTTGGTCTGAACCGGGCATGAGTCCTCATTCCTGGCCAAGAAGGATCTTGTTATCGTTCAGAGCACTTCACGCCACTCTCCAGGCTCCCTGTGTTTGTTTTTACTCTTCAACATCCTGCCTTTCGCTCTGTATGAAAAAGAACATGAATATTTAATGGTCTGCAGTGTGGGAATGCAATATCTAGAAAGATGGTTTTGGTTTCCTCTGCTTATTTGAGTCTGCTGGAGCCTTAGTTACTAAGAGGTGTCTATGTGGATGTGTGTGTTAACTTAAGTTTAATGGATACACTTCTTCTGTGTTCTCACAATCAAGTCAAATTTGATTTGTTTCAGACATTTTTCCAAGCAATGTCACAGAGAGCTTCACATATGACCATAGAGCTGCACCTAAACCCACCTAGAGAAGAACCTCAGAGAAGACAAGAAACAATTCCCAGGAAACCTTAGAAAAAACAATGTATGAAAGCTTTGGTATGCTATCTTCTGGTTGTAGAACTGGAACACAGGCCTACTCTGCAAAACTGCAAGAAACTTTCCTTTGAACCGTTTTCTATCTATCTTTCTTCTTTAATCCAAGGAAAGGCAGTGATAGTAGTCCAATTACAGGTCCTATTTTGTGGGACCAGTAGATTTTAAGGATAGTTTGTCTCTTTGTCCCTTAATACGGCGACTGCTTGACAGAGAGTCTTCTTCCTCACGTGTCTCTTTGCACTCCAAAGGTTTATGAGTGTTAATGCCTCAGAGCTTCCTCTACAGCGGTGGCTGTGACTGACGGTTCTGCTCTGTTTTAATTTCATCCAGCTACACTCTTCCAGGCTGATGGAAGACCATGTGTTTTTCACACGCTAGCTAGCGTTGTCTGACACCTGTCTGGCACAGTACTTAGTGTATAAAGTTTGCTCTCAATTTGTTCAGAAGTGACAGAGATACCTTGCCGAACCCGTCAAGTTATTCAGTAATTTTAGCTCAAAAGCTACAGGCTGCAACACTAAAATAATTTAAGCTGTGGTTACGTTCTCATAAGGGATAGCTACCGTAGGTCAGTGGTAGATCATCTGACCGCAGATCAAGAGGTTGAAGGTTAAAATCCCTGCTCTGTATGTTGAATTGGATAAAAGCATGTTCCTCTTGGACTCTTCTGTGGATAAGGACCAGAGAGAGTGCTGGAGCCTGAGTCCCTCTTCCCCGCCATACTGTGGTGTCTCTGTTGCTAACCTCCTCCTGTGCCCACTTGCCCTTTCTATCACATGACCTCTCCTGCAAATAACCAGGAAACTCATCCCCGGCCAGGTCCAGCTGAGACCAGGCTTGTTGCCAAACTAACTGTGCCATCACAGTGCCAACATCCAGCTGGTCTGCCATCCTGCCCACTTCCACTGAAACTCCACGGTGCCTTCCTATTGGCCAGACTGTAACATTCCCATTGGCCACACCGTAAAACCTGGCCACACATAGAGTGGCAGATCTCAGAGTTACAAAACGTTTCTGAACACAGATCTGCATGTCTTCACTGGGCTCATCTCTAACCAGAACCGGCTTATCCTCGGTTCAGAATCTTTCCATCCAGTTCTGTGGTGGCTCTACCCGCTGGATGTGACCCAGTTGAGTGTGGTGCCCTGCAGGCCCCTGGCGCTGTGTGTGTCTTGGCTGTGGCCTGGTGGACCAGTGCCAGCCTGGGAGTTGTGCTGACCAAACAAGCCACATGCCCCACTTCAAGGACACACTGTGCCCCCCCCCCCCCCCCCACACACACACACACACCTGCCCCCTTGCTGTGGTGATTGGGCAGACTCCATGTGCTGAGCGGTGAAGAGGTCTGTGAGCTCTCTCCGTTTTTCTCTCATGTTATCTATCTCTCTGTCCCCCTCTTTCACTCACAGACACCAACAAACTCCATATTTTTCTCTCTCCCCTCCCCCTCTCTCTCTCCATCTCCATCACTCTATCCATCTCTCTCTCTCTCTCTCTCTCCATCTCTCTCTATCTCTGGTAAGGGATGAGTGGAGGGGCTCCCAGTCAGACCAGACAGGGTGAGCTAGAGCCAGTTTAGACGCAGGTGTCTCGGGGCAGTGGTGGACTACATGACACAGCATTGTCTTCAGAGCCTAGCTGTCTCTCTGTAATGGCCTGGAATTATATTTAGAAAGACCCAGACTTTTGTTATGTAAGTGCAACCTCTGTCAAAAAGAATAATGTTCTCTTTTCATGGGTTGACTGTTACTGGATTTGCCATGTTGAAGCTACAATCGGTCCATCTGCCTGCCTGCCTGCCTGCCTGCCTGCCTGCCTGCCTGCCTGCCTGCCTGCCTGCCTGTTTGTCTGTCTGTCTGTCTGTCTGTCTGTCTGCCTGTCTCTAGAGACAGCATAGAAGTTTAGGTACAGTGAGACTGGTAGAGGTTCAGGGTGGACTGTGTTGTGCATGTGATTGTGTAATAATCACTTACAGACCACCTCTCAGTCTGAATAGCCTAATGAGAGAAGGATCGCAATGATTCAGGCTCTGTTAACAGTGACTGTACCACCA
The DNA here is from genome assembly GCF_038355195.1 of Osmerus mordax. Taxonomy (NCBI): domain Eukaryota; kingdom Metazoa; phylum Chordata; class Actinopteri; order Osmeriformes; family Osmeridae; genus Osmerus; species Osmerus mordax. The sequence goes on along the minus strand of NC_090051.1, from coordinate 11,970,708 downwards.
TTATTCCAGGATTATAGATTCCAGTTAAGTTGAAGAGATGAGCATGGAGCATGGGAAGAACAGGTCACTCATAGGTGAGTGATGATATTGACTTGTTAATGCATGGTAGAGATGAACTGTGTGTGACACTGTCTCATTTGTCATACTTAAGGAGGACAAACACTATTCTATCTATAAACAATGCTCTCCCCTCACACACACACACACATCCCACGTTGTGTGTGTGCATGCATGGAAACAAACACATTTGCCTTCCTCTCGGTTGTCAGGCTGAGATCTTATCACCTCCCCATCTCCATGATGTGTGTGTTTAAGCTTGTGTGAGTGAGTGTATAAAGACCTTTTGAAGCTGTTCTGTGTGTGTACGTGTGTATGTGCACACGCAGTTGTGTGTGTGAATGCATGAGTGTAAGAGTGAATGTGTGTGTGTGTGTGTGTGTGTGTGAGAGAGAGAGAGAGAGAGAGAGAGAGAGAGAGAGAGAGAGAGATAGAGAGAGAGAGAGAGAGAGAGTGTGTGTGTGTGCACCTGAGGTGTAGCGAGGGACAAAGGACTTGGTGTTGGGGCTGCCCCAGGCTGTGGCTGCTGCATTGTGAGGACTGGTGCACTGTGGGGAAAACAAACAGGAAGAAAATGCCTGGAATGTGTCCTGACCGGGCAGCTCACTCCACAGTGAAGGGGGAAGAGAGGAGAGAAGTTGAGAGGAGAGGAATGGAATGGAAAGGAGAGGAGAGAAGACGGGAAGAGAGGAGAAGAAAGGAAAGAAGAGGAGAGAGGAAGAAAGGTGGGGAGGAGGAGGAAAGAGTAAGGAGGAAGGGGAAGGAAAGAGGGAGGTAGGTGAGGGTAGAGGAAGGGAGGAGTGGAGGAGGGATGTCTGTCTGCCTGCCCTCATGTCCTCTCTCCTCTCCTGTCCTCTCCTCTTTTCTCCATTCATCTTCTCTCCTCCCTCGACAAGAAGTGAATGAGAAGCGTAAAGAAATTAGGTTGTAGTTTGGAGCTTCAGGCTTTGTGTTTGAACGTAACCCTCAGCTTGGCAGCCCCAGTAGAGATGTGTTTTCTACCTGTATCCTGCAGCAAGCAGTCTCTTCGGTGATCTCCTCTGCTTCCCTCCCCCAGACACATGACTCCCTGCAGGCACCTGCATCACCTGAGAGAAGGCAGAGGAAGAGGGAGAGAGGGAGGGATAGAGAAAGAAGGAAGGAGAGAAAATGGGAGAGAGAGGGAGAGAAGGAGGTAGAGAGACAGAAGGGAGAGACAGAAGGGGAGGGAGAGAGAGAAGGGGTGGGAGAGAGAGGAAGGGAGGGGTGGAGGTGAATAAAGTCTGGATTGCATTCGAAGGTCCTAAGGCAAATTCTTCACTGAGAGAGTCTTGAATCACAAGATGCTGTTATTAAACTAATTGGTGTCAAATATATTCTTGTCTGGAAATGCATTTTTGGTTGAAAGTTTGTAAATTTTTATGAGGTTATACTGCAACTCCAAAATGTCTAGTTTGAAGCTAAAATATGCAGATGTGTTTAGTATGAAGTGTGATAGTAGTGTGTGTTTAGGATGAGTCGTGTAGTGTGTGTGTGTGTGCATTGTATGTAGGGTGTATTGTGTACATGTAGGGTGTGTAGTGTGTGTAGCACAGGGTATGTAGTGTGTGTGGTGTGTCCAGACACACATGACCTAGTTTGAGGCTCTGATGACCCAGAATGATAAGACTGATAACTGAAGCAAATATCGTGTGGAGCGAGAGACTACTCTGAGCAAGGACTCCTGGTGTGGAGGTAGGGGCTAGTTGACATACTTCAGGGCTGTGTGAGGTGTGGCCGGGCTGGTTTTAGTCAGTATGTGTGAGGTAGCAGTGTCAGGTAGCAGTCTCAGATAGCCGTGTGAGGTAGCTGGTGTGAGGTAGCAGTGTGAGGTAGCTGGTGTGAGGTATCTGTCTCAGGTAGCAGTGTGAGGTGGCAGTATGAGGTAGTCGTGTGAGGCAGCTGGTATGGCAAGGCTGGTGTGAGGTGGCAGTGTGAGGTAGCTGGTGTGAGGTGGCAGTGTGAGGTAGCTGGTGTGACGTGACAATGTGAGCTAGCTAGTGTGAGGTAGCTGGTTTGAAGTGGCAGTATGAGGTAACTGGAGGGAGGCGGCTGTGTGAGTTAGCTGGAGTGAAGTAGCTGGTTTTAGATTTGAGACCTGTGTGAGGGCAGTCCTGACCAGTTCCTGACAAGGAAGAATTCCAGGCGCTCAAGGAGGAACAATGACACAGACACAGAGCTCACTGCAGGCCTGTAATCTAATTATGTTATAACACACACACACACACACAGCATTCCTCACAGGGGGGACAGCAGCCTGAGGTCATGTGAGAACTTTCTCTCTGCCTGGGATGAGGGCTCACATGCATCAGGAGATTCAGAACAACACCAGAAGAATCGTGAGGGTTTTTGTGACTGTGGCTGGATTCTCTCCCTAACTCACTGTTACAATATAGTGCATTGCCACTAGCTTGCATGTTAGTACGTGTGTTTGTGTGTGTATGTGTCAAACCTTCCAAATGTTACTTTAACAACTCCAGATAGCTTGTTTCGCATAGCAGACACCAAAACATGTGGTGTGGATGTGTGTGTGCACGTGTTTGTGTGTGATATCTTCCAAATGTTGCTCTCCAAATATCTCATATTTGTCTCACACCCAATATGCTGGTGTGTGTATGTGTGAGCGTGTGTGAGTGTGCGTGGATGTGTGTGTGAGTGTGTTTGGGTGTGTGTGTGTATGCGTGTGTGTGCTCCTGCTACCCTGGTGCTGTGACACCTCTGTCTTTAGGAGCAGGCAGCAGAGAGGTGTGAAACTGTGATCAGAGAAGACAGGCCTCCTGGACCATCACCACCAGACAGCTCTGGGGACACACACACACACACACAGTACACATGCACAAACGCAACCACATTCAGTACACATGGACAGACACACATACATGCACACGCACACTCATTCATAGTCACTGCAAGATTATGGATCATTAGGTTGTAAGTTAAAGATCCTGTAAAGTGGAATTGAAAACAAGTTTTAAGTTCACCACACCACAGAAGAATGTGTTATTAACTACCCATCCAAATTCGCATGAAAAAAATGTGGCTTTGAAATCGTGAGAAAATCAGCACTCTTCTCTGCTTGAGACTGGGGGGGCGTGTTGCCTGAAGGAGCTGAAGCTCCGCCCCTCGCTGCCTACCTACGACCCAGATAATGGACGCTACGTCAAGCCGAACAAAACAGTATAGAATTTTAATGTATTTGAGTGAAACATACAGATGCATATAAATGAAATTTTCCCCTGAGCTGTAACACAGGATTAAAAATGGACACCAGAGACAGCAGACAGTGAGCTCTCCAACTACTTCTAGCACATTAGCTACCATTTCACCAAAATACCATCATTCTACACCAAGTAGCCTAATATCAAGTTAGCGGTTTGCACTAACTCATAGCAGAGATACCTCTGGAAAAGTTATCTAGTATGATTATATCAAGCACACAGAACTGAGTGATGAACTGCTGGCGGCGGTGGATGGTCCAGGTGCGACCGGAGGAGGAACGGACGAAAGGGCGATGCTCGGTACGGCTCTGCGCTGCAAGAACAGCCATGTGTCCCTGAACCCCGTCTGTCTCTGGTCCATGTTAAACTTATCCGCCGTGAAATGGTCACTGCAGAGGCGGCTGTTGGAGTTTATCCGAAGCTTTCCATTAGCGTGGCTCTTCACAAAATCAATCCACCCATTTTTCTTTACCTCATCAATAGGGAAATTAAATAGCGTTGTAGCGCAGCTGAAGTTCTTGCATCCAGGGAAGATGCAGTTGCGGGTGGAGGGAGACATCCTGAAGCTGGCTAGCTAGCTGATGTAAGCTACAATAACAGTACAGCAGGAGGAGCCATTAAGTGATCTGACGTAGATGGGTCAAAATGACGTAGATAGGTCATTTTTTGGCTCCGCCCATTAAAACTTGATCTGAAAATGGAAGACAAACTGTTCTACGGTCTAACTCCACATTTCAGTGCGACAAAGTTTTCGTGCTTTGCACATGCTTTCAGGAACTCATTTCACACGTATAAAATGTACTGACAAGCAAATCATGGAATTTGCTTTACAGGATCTTTAACAAGGTTTGATTTATCCATTGTGTAAGAGTGTGACCAAACACGCACACACACAGGTTGTGTGTCAGGAGAAATGCGAACCTTATGACTTTAAACTCTGTTATGACCAGGCGCCCTGCTCGAACCCCTCTCTCATTTGATATGACCACTTCCTCATCCCTTCACTCATTCTCTAATTAGATGAGGCTAACCACTTTAGCTTTATTTGTTTCATGATAGCTTTAGGGCAGGCTAAATATGTCAATCTAAATGTCAACTAAAAGAAATCTGTTAGCAGACCCACAGACTCAGAGCACACAGTGTAACCTAGCTGATATTTAGCTGATATTTAGTCTGATATAAATGGAGATAGTAGTTTTCTGCTCTCTCCGCAGACTATAGTCTGCGGCCAGTTTTGGTTCATCTGAGGCTTAGTTCTCTGAGCACAGAAACAGTTCAGATGGGATCAAAGTCTGTGACGGGGTCTAGATGTTCCACTAGAGGTTCCACTGGTTCTGCCAAGTCCAATCCAGAACCTGTTTATTTACCAGGGTCTGGCTGGGGGAATGTAGGAAGAGGGGGAGGAGTGGGAGGGCGGGTGCTCGGGGGAAGTAGAGGAGGGGGAGTTAAAGGAAAGAGAGATCGGGTGGAGAGAAAAAGAGGAGAGAGAGAGAGGGAGTCGTGAGCTGTGTTGTGACAGGAGGGTGGTGTGTCGTAGTGTGTCGTAGCCAAGCTAATGTAAGGTGACAGAGTGGAGTGGAAACCAAAGACAAACTATTTCTCTCCCTGGGAACCGACTATTGTTGAGCCCTCTCCATATTGGGAATGTGTTTTCGTGTGTGTGTGCTTTTGTGTTTGTTTCTGTGAGTGTGTGTACTTGCTGTGTGTGCGTGTATATTTGTATGTGTTTGTGTAGGTGTATGTTTTTGTGAATGTGTGTTCTTGTTGTGTATGTGTGTGGGTGTGTGCAAATGTGTGTACGTGTGTATGTATGTGTGTGTTTCTGTGTGTGTGGACAGGAGAATGGCTGGCCAGCTTTTTTAATAATTACATATTGATCTGGTCCTTCTTTGCAGCACTGACTCTGCTCTTTGAAACAGCTTCAGCAAGGGTACGAGCATGCAGACCTTACACCCCCACCCCCCAACTGCTGCTGTGTGTGAGTGTGTGTGTACGTGTGTATGTAGCATGTCATGCGTAATATGGTTGCCGTGACCTCTAACCCCTGGTCGTCCTGAGACCTCTCAGAGCGTCCGTCTGCCTCTGAAGATGAACCGTCAGCAGGAGGATCAGGCTCGCCCCCAGGCCCTGACCCTTGACCCTTGGTCCAGGTCCTAATGCTTGGGCCAGTGTGTGTGTTGCCTAAGCCCAGAGGCCTCTCTCTCTGGGGTCTCGCTGGTCAGATTTGGCTGCTCATCAGTAGAGCCTGGAGGCTGTCAGGGCATGGCCCCTGATTGGCCCCTTAACACTTCAGTTTTGTGTTAACTCCCTTGGCACACACACACGCACCTCCCTCGCTCCCTTATGTCAAAGCTTGTTTATTGAGTTAGGCTGTAGCTGTGGCCCTCGGCATACACGTGTGAGTGGGGATAAGTGGAAAAGCAGACTGTCAGCTGCCTGGACAGCTCTCTCTCCTTTCTGTCTCTCTCTTCCTCCCTTTCTCTCCTTTCCTCTCTTTCTCCTCCCTCTCTTTCTCTCCCTCCCTCTGTTATTCTCCATCTTTTTCTCTTCCTTTTTCTCTCTCTCTCTCTCTCTCTCTCTCTCTCTCTCTCTCTCTCTCTCTCTCTCTCTCTCTCTCTCTCTCTCTCTCTCTCTCTCTCTCTCTCTCTCGCTCTCTCTCTCTCTCTCTGGATCCCACTCAGTGGTTCAGAATTCTCCCTCAGTCTGGGTGGTAGGCGACTCTGGCTCCAAGGTTAAGGCTTGAGAAAAAAAAAATCCAAAACTTAACTCCGCCTGTGTTGGAAACTGTTGAGAGTATATCAAGCCCCACCCTCGGCACGCACTGATCTGACAACGAGAAAAATAGGCTTGTTTATCCTACATTACTGCCATCATTGTTTGTTCATTACAGTTTTTCTCTATTGTTTACACACATTTTCTGAATGCATACCTCATACTCTCAGAACTCTACACACAAATTAAAAAAACACACACAAAATGGGCAAAACCCCTCACTTCTCCTGCAAAATTAAACTTAACATTCAAAACAATGTTATTTAATCTCAAAATGCTATTTTGTTTTCAAAGGACAAACACAAACCATCATATGAATAGACATTTATAAGAACCATTTGAACACTGATGCGCTCAATGTAAAACACTATGATGAATGGAAAACACTTCTTCTTCATTCATCATAGTGAGTTAGGCCTTTTTTTGTTCAGTGTTACACTCACTACAGACAGTACATACATAAGTGTGTTGTAAAATATTTGAAAGTATTGTTTTTATACTCAGAACACAGAAATACACGGTAACACATATATTTTACGTATTTTTCCCAGAAAAACAATGTACACAGTGTACATCCCAACCAACACAAAGTTGCACATACAGTGGTCTACATATACAAAACAACAGAATAATTTACTGTATAGTGTATACAGTTAAATTATTATTATTTTTCTTTGTATTTGCCGTAATGTTATGCCGTTATTTTCTAGGACTATGTTCATGATTTCAGTTTCCTGTTCAGGAGACAGAAGACGTTCCCGACCACCTTGTGTTGATAATCTTTCAGTTCTGCCAAACAAATAGTAAAATACTGTAAATACTGTGTAGGAATACAAAGTTGGAATACATTTTCCAAATACTTGAAACATACTTTATTTTTACAGTCATACAGAACAATCCACAGGCAATACTGTACTACTGTACTCATTGAGTACTGTATTGATATGCAGTAGGCCTACTGCAATTTTGTAGTGAGAGTAGATTTCTTACCTATTTTCATTTAGGAAAGTCCGGATGATGGATGCTACAGTGTACCTGCTCAAATTTGGCTGTACTCTTTGCCCAGCCTCCCTCATTGTTAGACCATGGTTGACCACATGGTCAACCAAAGCGGCTCGGATCTCATCAGAGATTATGGTCCTTGGCCTTCCTCATCCTCGTCTTCCCCGTCCTCCTCCTCTTACTCTCACTCCTCTGCCTCTGCCTCTGTTTCCAATGTTGGCATCCATTGCTCAAAAACAGAAGAGGCCACCTGTTGCCCTTTTATGCTAAAGCTCTGATTGCTAATTGTAAAACTGTGTGACAGGTGTTTGTCCATGTGATGAGTCAGTGTGCGTATTTGAATGTGTTCCTTGTGAAAACAAAAGATTTTATTCATGAAAATTGTGCCAAATGCAGAGAATTGTGTGTAGTGTTTTGAAAAAAGTGTGTTTTAGAACTGCAATTTGAGTGTAAAGCAGGAATTGTGCTTGTAGTTTAGCAGAATTGGTTCATGGGGTTGGTGCATGAGTTACATGTTGTGGTCATTGTGTCTCAAGTACCAGTATTTGTGTGTAAAGAATTGAGAAAAACTGTATCAGGTCAGCCATTGTTTGCTTTAACCATAGATGCGATCTAGGCTTTGTGAATGTTGTCAAATATTTACTTCTCTTTATATTACCCTGTCTAGTAATAATGTAGGTCTGCACCTCCCAACCCTCCAGGAGTGCTTATGTTCTCTGCCTCTGTATGGAACTGATCCATATGATCTGCTCCTCAGAGGTCCTGAGGAATCCGCTCTCATTACCTTAGGGTCTTGGCTGCGTAGCATTAGCTGTGTAATGTAGCATTCTTAGCCTGGAGTGGCAGGACTAGTGCCGTCTTGAGTTACTGAGTCCTCCAGCCAAGGTACTACTACAGCATTATCTTCACCTAGCCCAGGGTTCTACTGCAGCATTATCTTCACCTTGCCCAGGGTTCTACTGCGGCATTATCTTCACCTAGCCCAAGGTTCTACTGCGGCATGCCCTCCCCTGTCGTGGAGGCAGCAACTCTGCTCCACAGTCGACTCAGAGCGGAGGGCGTGTGTGGAATGTGGGGTTGAAAAGGCCTTGCGAGGGCTTCAGGAGGAGGAGAAACCCTAGAAGAGCAACAACAACCACATCCATTCTGTTGCTGTTCCCTAGAACATTCCAGGTAGCTGGGCAAGAGCTGCTCCTGGCTGAATACCTGACAAGTGTTGGATAAGACACCTCAGGCTTCTGTCAGCCTGACAGACTTACGCACATACATCACTCAGTCTTTGCGTGTGTTTAGCTGCTTGTGTGTATCCACCCACATCTGTGTACTGGAAGCAGAGAGTGACCTTGAAACAGAAGACTCTTGAACGGCTGTACACACACCAACACACACTGTCTGTTCGGGAGGCAAGGTGTCTGTCTGGGAGTTGAGTTTTGTTTCAGGATATGAATATGGAGAAGAGTAAGGGCTAGTTTGGGCTCATTTGAGCTTGTTTTGTTACTGTATGTATGTGTGTGTTTGTGTGTGTGTGTGTTGGGTTTCAGTTATATTAGACCTCTGTTTGTGTGTGAGTGAACGTGAGCGTGTGTGACTGAGCGTGTTTGTGTGAGTGAACTTGAGTGTGAGAGTGTGCGAGAAAGATAGTGAAGAAAGAGAACAAAGATTGGAAGTGATAAAGAAAGATAATGTCATTGTGAGAATAACCTCAACTCACCTCAGGGAGGAATCTAGTTGGCAAGCTGATGTCTTTCTAAGAGCATACATTCTCTAGGCTCTGACCACAGAACCACAGGAGAGGAATGGAGGGAAAAATGACAGAAAGACAGGTATGGAGGGAGGGGGAGCCCGTGGTCAGACAAAGTAGGTTTGTTCGACAGATATGTTTCAAGGCTTGGACACTGCAAACCAGCTAGATGTTTATCTCAGCTGGAAATGGTAGTAAAAACCGAGCATGACCTCCCACACTCTGAAGGGTGTGTAACAGGATGACCCAGAGAGAGTGTGTGAGGGATTCACCTCTCCTGGTGAATGAACAGAGTTACTCCAGTCACCAGGACCTGATGTCACTGACTCTGCTCCTCTGGGGCCTCCGCTGTGTGACTCACTCCATCCCTCAGTCTCTCACAGCCCCCAGCCATTCACCTGCACCCTGCTCTCCATCTCTCTGTCTTTCTCTTATTTGTTTTTTTCTCTCTCCTTTCCCCTCAACCATACCTCCCATTTTTCGCCTTACACATACACTCACAGACACACTCACACACACAGTGCTGCAGCAATTTGTCTAGTATTGTCTCAGCTGTGTGATTGTGTTAGATGAACTCATTTTCCGTACAAGAAAATGTCCCCTCTCACTTAGCACAATCGCGCCAACTCAATCACCTGGTAACGGTGGTTATGAGGTCAGGGTTGGGTTTCGCATATGGTAAGTGAATGGTCATGCCTGTGCCCTATACATACTCTACATTCCTACCGCCTGTGTGTCTGTACAGTAGAACTCTATCTGGAGGAAAGTTGTCTCCTTTCATTATGTACAACCCTATATGATTGAAATGACAATACTGTAAAAAACACTTGTTTTGACTTGACTATACCTACCACCAGGAGGAGGACAGGTGAGAAGAGGACAGGAGAAGCGAGGAGAGGTGAGGAGAGGAGAGGTGAAATGAGGTGAGGAGAAGAGGAGAGGAGAGGGGAGTGGAATAGATTAGATTAGAGGAGAGGATAGGAGATGAGAGGAAAAGTGAAGAGAGGAGGAGAGGTGAGATGAGGATAGGAGGAGGTAAGGAGGGGACAGGAGAAGAAAGCTGGTGGAGACTGCAAAAGACTCAGATTTTTTTTAATAAATATGCAAATGACTGCTGGCTGGCTTTATAAGAAGAGAACTCTAATTACCCCATTCTCAAGATGGAGCGTATCAGTGTGTGTGTGTGTGTGTGTGTGTGTGTGTGTGTGTGTGCGTGTGCGTGTGTGTGTGTGTGTGTGTGTGTGAATGTACCTGTGTGTCTGTTATGTGCAAATGTGTGTGGGTAAAATATATATTTGTGTGTGTGTAAATGTGTGTGTGTGCCTGTGTGTTTGAGGATCTAAGATGCTTTCTCCTGATGTTTGCGACAGAGACAACTCAGATGTGAGCTGTGATTCTCTCGAGTCTGAGTGAATCCCAATAGTTCCTCTGCCTGTGTGTCTGGAAATAGCGGGCTAATCTCTTCTGAGGACATGTTCTAGTGTAGACACTGTCTCCACTGCTGCTGTGAAGCTCACACAGTGCACAGCTATTTCAGGAGGAAGAAGCAGCTAACATGCTGCATCTTCTGAGATGTCCCAGAAGAGGACAGGGTTTCTTTTAAACTGGCTATTGATGGTATCTATTTATGGTAACTCCTCTCAGTGTGTCTGTAAAGAATCAGAGCCCTTTGCATCAGAGCCTTTCTCCCTTTGCTCTCTCTCTCTTTCTCTCTTTTTTGGAACTGTCTCTCTCTTCATTTCTCCCCTCTCTCTCTATCTGTATCTCTGTTTTTCACCTTGAGATTTGTATCTAACCTTTAAGGTCTACGTTTGGACCAAACTTTCAGGATAAGAATCCCTGTCAGCTTTTCAGAACCGCTCTCTCGCAGCCTCCAGTCCCACTCCTTCTCTCCCTGCCTTTAGTGAACCAGTCTCAACAGACCCACTCAATCTCTGCCTGCCTCTAGTCCTACTCCCTCTCTCTCTGCCTCTACGTCGCTAGGCCTGGCCCTGGGTCTCTGGCCTTTACATGAAGCTCCTGTTTTCACACACAGCTGGCAGTGTGTGTGTGCTTGTGTGTGTTTTTGTGTGTATGTGTGCTTGTGTATGTGTGTGTGTAGTCCCTAGTCAGGCATGCAGACAAGCACGCTGATTTTTCCTGTTAGCTCCCATGCGTCTCCTTCCTTCTGCCCAACCCATGGGGTCAGGGTGGTATGTGTGTGTGTGAGCAAGACTGCTGTGATTGCTGTGTGGGATTGGAATGTGTGTGTTGGTTGTGGCTGGCATGGCACGATCAACTGTGTGTTCCACCCTGAATCCCATCAGTCTGTCTGAGCTCATCATCACACACATGCATGCATGTACACACACACACACATGCACAAACATGCACACACATGCACACATTCATTCCTAACTAAAGCTAAATATGGGGGTTTTCATGTACATTTAAAGCCAGGTCTTGGATCACATTTCGCTGTAGTTGCAGCCTCTGTGTCTGGTACAGTGAGTGTGGTGGTGCGGTGAGGTCCAGGGCAAGGTCTGTCCTCCAGATCTGAGGGGCTGAGCCTGGGGGTTTCCTGTCCAGTATTCCAGGTCACAGAGAGATCAGTCTTGGGGTTCCCAGAAGACGTGGTTAGAGTAGCGTTGGATCTGTTGCAGCCCCAGCCCATCTTCCCTGCAGGCAGACTGATGACCCTAGCAGATCTGCTCACCACCTGGGAAAGTGCTCATCACCAGGAACATCAGCTCTTGATCTGACCTTAGCATGCTGGACTGGCTTTATGGGTACCGGTTGAGCCCTGTGTAGTTATGGTACAAGGACTGTAGTTATGGGAACAGGACTGTAGTTATGGTAACAGGACTTTAGTTAGGTGGCCAGAACTGTAGATATGGTACCAGGACTGTAGTTAGGAGACCATGGCTGTAGTTAGAGGACCAGTGCTGTAGTTATGGTACCAGGACTGTGTGATGAAGTAACCAGTGTAAACAATGTTATCAGCAGCACTGCAGGAGGACGTATCAGTCAGCAACTATGTGATCACTCTCTTTCTCCTGCTCTGTCTCCCTCCCTCTCTATGTCTATGTCTCTCTCTTTCTCTCTCCTGCTCTCCCTTTCTCTCTCCTGGCATTTCCTAACCCTGACAGAAACTTGCCTCTGGCTGACTCCCTCCCTCTCTCTCTCTCTCTCTCTCTCTCTCTCTCTCTCTCTCTCTCTCTCTCTCTCTCTCTCTCTCTCTTTCTCTCTCTCCCTCTCTCTCTCTCTCTCTCTCTCTCTCTCTCTCTGTCTCTCTCTCTCTCACACACACACACAAATACACGCTCATACACACACATACACGCACAAAGCACATGAGGAATGTTTCCTCCTATGCTTAAGTTGGCAGGAGCACAAACACGCTCTGACTTTTTACTTTCCAGTAACTGATAGGTAATGAAATGAGCAGTGAAGAAAAGAGCAAATCTGACTAGTGTGCAGCTCAACCCAGCTCGAGTCCCTACAGGCGGCTGAAGAATCCCTGTGTTCTTGGTGAATCCACTCATTCACATTCAGTGTGTGTCTCAGTAGTTTAAGAGCAGAAGCCTTCAGTGCACCGACTCTGCGACGTAATGCCGTAGGTTTGCTCAGATGATTCATCAAGTATTTATTACACATGTTTGATCCAGCCATCCTCTCTGGCTCTCAAACACAGACATGAGTGTGTGTGTGAGTGTGTGTCAGCATGTTTTTGTGTCTGTGAGTGGGTGCATGTTTGTGTGTGTGTGTTTAAAGCCCAATTTATATACTTAGGTCGCAGACACTTTTGAAAAGGTCACCGACAGAAATGACGTCACGGTCGACACTTTTAACCGTCGCTTGGAAGTGTCGCCTACCAGGAGAAATTTCTACTGGCGCTGATGTCGTCACATAGTGAAAAATTAAAATGGTCAGTTTCTCCGATTGATCACCTAGGCTACAAAGCGTTAACAATGTAACCATAGCTATGAATGTAACGGTAAAATGATTCTGTTTACGTCACGCGAACCTTGAGCACAGGCGACTGTTTGCCGAAGTATAAATGCAGCAGCCTGAGCTACACTTTTTTTTTCCGTCGGCGACCATTTCAAAAGTGTTGGCGACCTAAGTATAAATTAAGCTTAAGTGTTTCAGAGGCCAACCCAGTCATTGGTAGTCACAGGCAGTCCTGTGACTACTACAATTCTTCAGTGATGAGGTACCTGGCATCATGCTCAGAGAAGTGGCCATTCATCACCAGATAGCTGGCCTGGTAGAAGGATGGAGGGAAGAACGGAGGAGGGGGGAGGGGAGTGGGGGGGTTTGGATGGTAGAGGGAAGCTTGACTCAGATTAACACTCCCCCTCCATGGATACCTATCAGAGGAAACGACATGCTAAGGTCACGCGTGACGCCAGGGGATACGGGAGGTCTTTAACCTCAGTCGGGGGCGATCAGCTTCAAAGAGCCGGCATGAACATGGCAGGCTTTTGATATGATGAGACCTGCTGTCTGGAACCAGCCTGGGGCTGTGAACGTAACAGCATACCTGGAGAGGAGAGGAGGTTAAATGGGATGAGAGGATAGAGAGGAGGGGAGAAGAGAGAACTAAGGGGAGGAGAGGGGAGGGCAGGAGAGGAGGAGAGTGCAGGTCTCTAGGCCTCTGCGTGCAGGCCCACCTGACTGATGGGATGTGAGGTGAAACGCTGCAGAATGCTCTGTGATTGTGACATCACCGAGCAGGGCTGGCTGTGATTGGACAGGGTGTGTTGATGGACTGAAGTCTGAAATATAACAGTGCTGCTATTGGATGTTTTGGTGCTGTGTTTGTTGTGTGTGTAAGATACCGTTTTGTTTTGGCAGAGTGCTCTTTAAGTGTGTTTGGCAGTCTAGAGATGATTAGCATGAGTTTGTGGAGAAGAGAGGCAGGCAGGCAGACAGAAAGTTAGAGAGAGGAAGAGTGAGTGAGAGAGTGATAGAGAGAGAGAGAGAGAGAGAGAGAGAGAGAGAGAGAGAGAGAGAGAGAGAGAGAGAGAGAGAGAGAGAGAGAGAGAGAGAGAGAGAGAGAGAGAGAGAGAAGTCAGAAACACTGACCGACAGCAAGAGAGACAGAAGCAAGTGCATGTGGTCTCCCAGCTGGACCAAACTCTCAGAGAGAGAGAGAAAGCAAGTACAGTATGTGTGTGTAAGGAACTCAGACAGACCCACAGAGGACAAGCCTGGTGGGAGAGATTAACAGAACCGTCTTTTCATTAGAGGATAAAGACCATAATGGCTCCATTACGCTCTCACTACACACATGGCAGACTACAGAGATCTCATTCTTTCTCTCCCCTCCAATCCAATCCTATCCCTTCCTATCCTCTCGCGTCTTCTCTCCCCTCCTCGCTCTACTCTCATCTCTCCACATTTTCTAGATTTTGACAACAAACAAAGCAAAGTAATGGCAGAAGTGGCGTCTGAGCTGTCTGAGTACAAAATTTCAAGTTGCACACGTCTAGCAGATGATGCAAATGCACCCACACCCGCACAGACATCCACACATGCAAACAAACTTTTGCATGGCAGGACAACCGCAAGGGATTACTTTGCACTGTGACACAGGTGGTGACGTCCTTCTCTGTAGCCAACACAACCCTCCCTCTGCTATCACAGCTCTGCTTCAGTGTAGAGTACCAAACCTGGCAACCCCACACACCTGGCAACCACACGGCCTTTGTCTTTCTATAGTGAGAAGGATCATGGCAGCCTCCCACCTCCTGACTGCCTTTAAGATGATGTAAGCTCTGATGTGAGCCGATCTGTGTTAGACCCAGCCTAGCGCCATGATATCTGGCAACCACATGATGCTGTACAGAAATATTCAGTGATGCAGTGTTCTGTAAATGTCTGGACTATGTGTGTGCGTGTGTGTGAGGGGTGAATTTATCACCATACATGGTCAGAACAAAGTCTTTGTTGGCTAAAGATAATGTAGGAGAAACCCAGAGCTCTGATTGGCTGTGGAGGCTGTCCTGACAGCTGAAGAGAACCTTCAGCTGTCTTTACATCCGTGAACGAACAACCTCCCTGCATCTGCTGTGTGTGTGTAGGTTTACATTTTACATTTACATTTAGTCATTTAGCAGACGCTCTTATCCAGAGCGACTTACAGTAAGTACAGGGACATTCCCCCGAGGCAAGTAGGGTGAAGTGCCTTGCCCAAGGACACAACGTCAGTTGGCATGACCGGGAATCGAACTGGCACCCTTCGGATTACTAGCCCAATTCCCTCACCGCTCAGCCACCTGACTCCCTGGTTTATATGTGTAGGTGTGTGTGTGTGTGTAGATGTGTGTGTTTGTAGGTGACCGTGTGTGTGTATGTGTGTATAAGGGTTTTTTGTGTGTTCTAGCTCCTATATCCTGCACCTTACACACAAACAAAGACCCGGCAAACACAATGTAGGCTACATGGTAAACTATGTACAGCCCTTTTTAACACACACACATACACACACACACACACACATTGTTATGGACAGGTCTGTCATCAGCAGGTAGTCCCTCAGTAAGTGCTGTATGTGCGTGTCTGTGTGCGTGTGTGTGTGTCTGTGTGCGCATACGTGTGTGTGTCTGTTTGTGAATGCCCATGCGTATGTGTGACACTTAAAGCTCTGGTTTGTTTTGCCGTGGCTCTTGCTTGTGTTATGGTTAATCCCAGCATGTGTTTCTTTATTTCTTGAAAGAATACCTGGGAGAATGAGGCTGTCTGTCTAGTCCCTGGACAAATACACAGACAGGCAGGACTGTAGAAATGCTGAGGTGGAGTTTTCTGCCGTGGAGCAAGCATTGCTCATCCACTCAGATTAGACATCATGTCATTCCTGACATGCGGTAGACAGGGGGAGCTCGGATTATAATCCATGGTGTCACATCATAGCATAGCTATGAGTACAGTGCAGAACGTCATAGTATAACAGTACAGTATTGTGTTGTTTCGTGTTAGTAGTCTAGTATGAAGTAGCCTCCTGCTGCTAACTTTATAGTGGTCATACTGAACATACTGATCATACTGAATGGGGACATGCAAACAGTGGTGTTTTCAATGTTATGTTTGTATGTTGTAAACCATTGTGGACGTGTGTGTGTAGTGTAATAGTGTTTGTGTGTGTGTGTGTGTGTGTATTTGTGACGTGGTTGTTCACCACAGCGTAATTCATTGGGAGCAGTTGGAGTGACAGGTGGGATATTGAAGACTTCCTCTTTTCAATGACGGTTGATTACAGCTTTGTGTGTATGGATGTGTAGGTGTGTGCGTGTGTCAGAAAGGGAAATAAATATTCACATCCTCCCTTATCATCCTCCCTCTCCTTCTCTCCTTTTCCTCCTCCTCTATTCTCCTCTTCCTCCTGTTCATCCCCATCCTCCCTCCTCCTCCTCCTCCTCCTCCATGTGAGAATCACACACACACACACTCAGGGCCATCCCACAGCTATAGCTTTAGCTTTAGTCCTGGAGAGCCTGACACACACACACACACACATGCTGCATTGTGCCTCCATGTCTGTGGTGATGTCTCACATGACAGCAGTCAGCACCAGTGAGGTGTGAAGCAGAAGTATGAGCAGGCATGTCAGGTCTAACCTAGTAGGCTGGAGCTGTGCCGCAGAAGTGGTCTGGCTGGTTCTCCTGGGTTCTCCTGGCTGTGTTTTCTCTGCAGGACATAGACTAGGAGGGGATTCTGAAATCTGGGAGGATGGAGGAAGGGAAAACTGAGGAGACAGGAGGAGAGGGACAGAGAGGGGTCGACAGGAGAGGAGAGACAGAAGAGCAGAGAAGGGGAGATTTCGCTCTCACTATCTCTCTTTCTCTATCTTTCTTAGACACACACACACACACCAGCCCCCCGCTCTGCTAGCCTGGTGAGACATAGTGATTGGATGAGGCCAAGCTGTCCTTGCGCTGCTCTCTTTAAATCAATCTCTCAGACAGACACTCTACCTCTCCTCTTCTGTCCTCTCCTGCCCTCTCTCCTCCTTTTCCTCTCCTCTCTCTCATCTTCCTTTTCATCTCCCCACTTCTCTCCTTTTCAATCCTCTCTCCCCTCTCCTTTCTTCCCCTTCCCTCCATCTCTCTTGTCCTCTCAACTCCTCTCCTCTCTTATTCTCTCTCTCTCTTTCTCTCTTTCTGTTTTCTTCTCATCCAACCAGTCCAGCCAGTTAAACCAGTTTGTGTGGTGAAACCCAGAACCCTTCATGGTATCGTAAGTGTCTGTATAAGTTATAACATAAACATACTACTTCATGTATTTGTTCCAGTCTCCGTAACTGATAACCCAGTTATTAATACAGTGATTGCTTTGAGTGCTCAGGGCTATGTTTGGTGGAAATGTATTGATGTTGATAGGTAATAAAATGTGATTGATCTTCAACCAAAATGGCTTAGCGAGGCCGGGGGTTCGTAGAGATCTACGTTATTGACTTACCAAGCAAGAGGAAAATCCATGCATGTTTGGGGAATGTCCCCTGACAGCAGATGATAGTAAAGAGCTCTGCAGGCTGGGTGCTTGAGC
Source organism: Osmerus mordax (assembly GCF_038355195.1). Taxonomy (NCBI): domain Eukaryota; kingdom Metazoa; phylum Chordata; class Actinopteri; order Osmeriformes; family Osmeridae; genus Osmerus; species Osmerus mordax. The sequence goes on along the minus strand of NC_090051.1, from coordinate 11,953,371 downwards.
ATGACAAGCTGATTTATAGGAATCCCATGATGAACAAAACACAGTGTCACCCATTAAGACATGCAGGAGCAGGTGTCTCATATAATGAGCTGCAATGCAATGAGCTATTCAGACAGGCTGCCACCTCTTTAGGCAGTTTAACATGTGCATGTGTTTGTGTGTGTGTGTGGGGGGGGGGGGAAGCAAGAGAATGACTTGCTTCTTTATGAGAGAGTGAGATTCTGTGTGATAGAGTGAGAGACTGTGTGTATGTGAGTGTATTGGTGATAGAGAGTGAGACTGTATGTGTGTGACCGAGAGTGAGAGACTGTGTGTATGTGAGTGTATTGGTGATAGAGAGTGAGACTGTATGTGTGTGACCGAGAGTGAGAGACTGTGTGTGTTTGTGCCTGCCTGGCAGCAGGACCCTTTTTTTGTCAAAACCCCTTCCTGTTGTGTCCACACACACACATGCAGTATGCAAACACAAACACTCTGCTGGTCATGGTCCGGCAGCCTTGTAGCAGCACAGCCTTCTGCTCCACTCCGACAGGAAGGAGAAAGGAAACAAAGAACCCACTTCCTGTGCGGGCTGCCAACATTCCACACAATGGAGCAGGAAACGCCTGGCAACTGTGGAGAGGCCACCGAGTGTGAAGGACAGATAAAGTAATATCTCTCTCCCTCCTCCCCTCCTCTCTCTCTGTCTCTCTCTCTCTTTCTCTCTTTTTCTCTCTCTCTTTTCCTCCTGCGCTCCACCCTGCTCCCCTCCTCTCTCTGTTTCCATCACTCCTTTCTGTGCCTTTTTCTTACATCTTCTCGTCCTTGTCTCTCTCTCCTTCCTTCTTCACCCTCATCTCTTGTTATCTCTGTCTGTCAGTCTCTTTCATCACACTCCCTCTTTCTTCAGTCTCACATCTCTTTCTTCACCCTTTTTCTCTCTCTTCACTCTCTCAGATCCCTCTGGTTCACCCTAACCCTTCTGAAACCACCAGAGATTATAAATAAACACATCATTTATTGGAAGTCTTAAGAGGACTGACCACTCTGGTTAGTCACAGAGAATGCTGCCAAGGCCTTTATGTCTGCATGTTAATTTTTTTAAATGTATTCAGTCAATGAAGTTGGTCATCAATCTCCCTCATTCACGTCTTGGGGGGAGAGGCTCTGCTGTCACCGTGGAAACCTTTGCTTGGGCCATATTCTCTAAACAAGGGGAAACTAAGGTGGGGTGGGGGGTGCTGCATCAGACAGATGCGGTGAGTCTTTAAATCATCTCACTGACACACATACTCTCACACTCACACACAGAAACACCCTTAGCAGCAGTGGTAAAAAAAATCAAATTGGCTGTGGTCAATACTGAACTATTAGCTGTGTTTGAACTGTTAGCTGTTTTTGAATTATAGTTTCTAAGTTGTCCTCTGAAGTCTGACATCATGGGACCAGTAAAACAATACCCGGACAAGGAAGAGACGGGGGGGAGGAGGAAAAGCAATAGGTAAAGGCCTAAGAAGAGAGTGAGAGGGGGGAGAAGGGAGGGGTACAACCCACTGTGGACAACCATCATGATTCATCCCCCCTCCCCCCCGACCCTTTGGAGACACCCCTTGGAGACCCCCTCTCTACCCCTGGTCTTTCCTCTCTAGTTTGCTCTTTTGGTCTCTCTCAGACAGATGGACAGATGGATGAACAAACTGGCAGACAGACAGACAGGCAGGCAGGTAACCAGGGGAAAAAGCACATCCTTTTCTGTCTCTCTTCTCACCATCACTATTTTTAGAGGGACATTTCTTTCCTGGAGACGTCATGAAGCGATCAGACGGTTGTCAAAACAGACTACGTCAGGAAATGGGGCGCAAAGTCAAGATGTGAGAGATGTGCTCAGAGCTTAGCTACAGAGACTAACTCACCACTGCAGACTAACTCAAGTAGTGGTGTACTTCACTCGTTCACACTCTGAGGGGAACAAGTGGACAAGTGTCTAAGACCCTCTTCTACCACTCTGACGCAGTTAGGGTTTAGGGTTAGTCCATCTGTTTTAGAGAGGGGTCAACTGTTTTGAGGTTGTCACACTTTTTTTGATTTGATTTTCCTCTCTCTATTTTTGTTTCACTTTGTGTGTGTCTCTCTATCCCTCTCATTCTCACTCTCTCTCTCCCAACCTCTCTCTTCTCTGTCTCTCTCTCTTTCTCCCTGCATCACTAGCCTACATCTGCATTATCAGCACTACAGTGTTAAAGCAGCACAGCTCACAGCAGTAGAGAGTACTGCACTGCTGTACTAACAGCTGTTAGTGCATAGCCCTGGTTAATGTATTGTAGCAGTAAACATGCCTGGCTTTAAAGGCAGATACATACACAGTCATGTATGTGCAGTATTTTCTGTGTTCCCTGTGTTCAATGTTCCATGTGTTCCGTGCTCAGGGTTCCATGTTCAGCGTTCAGTATGTTTAGAGTTCTCAGTATGTAATGTGTTTACTGTAATGTTCAGTGTTTAATGTTCAGTGTGTACTCTGCAGTACTCCTCCTTTACCCCCTTTCCACCAAAGTGAACCGGGAGCTAGTTCGGAGCTGGTGCTAGAGCCAGTTCGGAGCTGGTTCAAGAACGGAGCCTACTAAGAACCGGTTTGCTTTTCCATGGGCTAAAGAGCCACCACAAAGCCACGTCATTACGCTACGCTAGCGCGGCAGCGCCAAACACAAAGCAGAGCCCGTCTAAAGGCTGTTTATTAATCCGAAGAACGTGTTTTCTTGGCTATTGCGCAATACCCTGGACTCGCAGCAGTATGACAACACTGGAATTATCAGCACAACATTTTATAAACTTTTGCTGTATAGTGCTTGTGTATTACATTTGTGTTAAATATAGGCTCAATAGCTCATAACATTTGTGTTTGTCATTTCACTCATTTGATAGGATTATGATAAAACGCCGCAACTAGTGTCTGCACTGCACTGCGATGCTAGCTAGGTTATCGAAAAGTCGGAGCAAATGTACAAATTAGCAGTTTCATCAATAAAATAAGCACATTTTCAGCAACTACACTGCCTACTTCTCGTTCCATTTTAATTCAGATGCTGATTTACAAGTACCGTTTAGCTGAAATATAAATTGTAAAAACTTAGAGCAATGGCGGTCAAAGGATTCTGTTTGTCTTGTTGGTCACGGTAACCCCGCCCCTGACGCAAGCGGTCCTTTCTTGGTTCACAATCTAGCCCAGCTCCGAAGTGGTGCTTTTTGCGAACCACTTACGAACCACTTTTCCGGTTCTCAGTCTGTCGAAAGAGAAATAGCTGGTTCGCAATTAAGCACCGGCTCCGAACCGGCCCCCAAAATGCGTTGGTGGAAAAGGGGTACTTGTGGAACTGAGCCAGAATGACAGTATTGGATGTAGCCTGAACTAGCTAAACTGAACTGGCTTCCTTACAGCACTGTAAACGCAGCCCACGCTCCACACACACACACACACATGCATGCATGCAAATACACGCACACACATGTTTACACACACTCACACACAGTCATCACTGCCTCCCCATTCACATGGATTTGTCAATGGGGGCCGTGCTGGATGGGTGGGTGCACAGAGGGACTGGAGGGGAATAGAGATGTGACAGAGAGAGGGGAGGAGGAGGGGAGGGGGAGAAAAGGGAGGAGGGGGGATAGAGATGTGACGGAGAAAGGAGGGAAGGGGGAGGAAAAGGAGGAGGGGGAGGAGGAAAGTGTGAGCAGCCAAAGACATGTCAGCAGAGAGAGAGAGGGAAGGAGAGAAGAAGAGGCGTGGCTCTGGAGATGCTTTGTGCATCTCTAACTCCCTCTGTCGGTCAGTGGTGAAACTACACCTGATCTAGTGGCTGAAGGTTATCATGGATCTAGGTGATGGGGATCATGGGTGTTGGTGTCTTCACAGACAGCCCTATCTGACTCTACTATTATCAAAATTGGGTACCAGTTAGAATCTAGCACCAAGTGGGCCAGGAGGAATACTGCTTGTATGTCGCTGTGTGACTGTATTAGAGTATCTGCATGTGTGTATGACTGTGTATGAGTGTGTGTAAGAGTGTGTGTGTGTGTGTACAGTAGTCTCAGCAGCATTACTAGCCTTGTAAAGCATCTGTGGTAAGGGGGCGACTCTCAGAAGAGTTAGTTAATGAGCTCTCACACACACATACAACACACACTTAAAAACACACACATACACACACACACTAAAATAGGGAATGTTGTGGGCTGGATGAGGCAGACGAAGTGAAAGACTCACACACGCACGTGTCGCAGTGGGATCTCTGTGGCTACAGATGCTGAAGGCTTCTTTTACGCAGTTCTGGTCCCAGTTGCTGCACACCCTGTACTAGGGCTAGACTAGACTATAATACACATGCAGACAACACCAACACAATACAGACACCACACAACACAAACATACTCTAATACACACTACACACACCTTAAACTCCACGTGCATCTGCAGTGCTGAGTGCTGTCTGTGTAGGAAGTGCTGAGACAGAAGCTGTACTGCACCAAGGAGGGAGAAAGGGAGAGGGGGGAGGAGCAGAGAGAGGAGGGAGAAAGCGAGAGGGAGGGAGGAGGGGCCGAGAGAGGATGGAGAGAGAGAGGGGCAGAAGGGGGGCAGATTGCGGGAGGAGTGAGGGAGAGAGACAGAAGAAAGAGGAGACATAAAGTGAGGGAATGAGAGGCAGACAGACAGACAGACTCTTGTCCTCTAAGCCGAGAAGAGCTGTCTGATCTGAGCCATGCTGCACTGAGCAGTTCTGTCCTTGGATGAACTGGACACGTGTCTAGAAATAAGAGGTGGACTGGGGAGGAGGAATGGTGAGAGAGGAACGGAAGGACAAAGAAATAAGGAGACAAGATGATCAAGGGGTACCAGGTTAAAATCCCTGCTGTGTGTCACTTTGGATAAAAGAGTCTGATAATTGCTTACATTAGATGGAGAGAGAGATGAGATGGAGAGGCAGAAAGAAAGAGATACGAGTGACAAAATAGAGAAGGAGAGAGAAAGAAGAGGGGAAAGGTAAAGCTGTGTGTGTGTGTAAGTTGTGTGTGTCTGTGTGACAGATGGAGATGCTGGTCCTCCTGCTGATTTCCTGGTGAGATCAGCCTGTCACTAAGGTGGAGCAGCTGTGTGTGTGTGATGTGTGTGTGTGTTCTGTCAGTCAGTCTGTATGAGCTTTTTTTTTAATTCTCAGTTTGATGACTGACAAGATGTTCTGTCAGTCTGTGTGTGTGCGTGTGTGTGTGTGTAGTCAGGTTGGTGACACCCTTGTGGTCTGTGGCCTACCAGTGTTTGTGAGAGAGGGGGCAGGGAGAGAGGGAGAGTTGGTTGTGTTAATTAATTGGATTGCCACAGGGCTCATGTGTGGACATTCTAGACAGCTCTGTGTGTGTGTGTGAGAGTAGTGTAGTGTAGTTATAGTGTGTGGGCTCTGTCTTCCTATATAACTGTATCTGCCGAGAGAAAACACTGTTACCATGGTAATACCCCCCCACTCATCCACACTGCAGCACCCATACCTCCACACCTTCCACAGGGACCTGCCTGCCTGTCTACTTGTTTGTCTGCCTGCCTGCCTGCCTACTTGTCTGCCTGCTTGCCTGTCTACCTGTCTGTCTGCCTGCATGTCTGTTGATCTGGCTGGTATAAGATGAGGGTGGAGAGGACTCTGCTTGTCTGTGATAGTATTGACAGTGACTCCTAGCAGAGAGTCTGTCGGGCAACTCCTTCAGCTGTATGTTTCACTAAACTGAGTCAGTATGCCTGGCAAACACAGACCACGCACACCCTCATTTTCACACACACCACACCCTCTTAAACACACCGCACACACCCTCACTCTCACACACACACACGGTGGGTGTTAGGGTTAAATTTCCTCTAACCTTCTTATGCTGTTACTGTGGTAAGGAGCTAATGAATGGTTCTAATGATACACCTCCACATCTGCCACAGCCACACACACATAAACTGCACACAGACACACACAGCCACGCTACAGTAGAACTTCCAAAGCTCTCCAGGTGCAGACACAATGTGACGCAGATGAATGGAGTGTAATGGTGCCAGATCAGTAATTAAACACACACACATGTAACCCACTCATGCAGTCGTGTCTCAGCCTACTTCACGCATGACTGTCCTTGGTCTTCAGTTTCATGCAATAAACGATGACTCGTGTGTTTGTGTGACAATGGTCTTGACTGGTCAGGACTTGGCTAAGCTTCCTGAACAAGAGGACAGACCAAGAGTGTTTACTCCTCTGGTGGGCTATATACTTGTTTTTCTGTGCGGTGTCACATGCCGGGGTGTGTGTGGGTGTGTTCCCCCCAGCCCAGCTGCATCCCCCCCTCCTTCCTTTACCCCCCAACAGCACAGTACTGCATGAAATGTCTTATTATTCACACTGTCTGTCTGCTCCGTTCCAGACCTGGAGGGGTGTGTGTGCATGAGTGTGTGTGTGTGTGTGTCGGGGGGTGGGTATATTAACAGAATGGCAATAGAGGGCTATGGAGATGCTTTAACCCTAATTCGGAGTCACTGCTTAATTAAAAGCGATGTGCTGACGTGATTGGACGCGTTAATGGATGGAGACTGTGTGAAGCCCAGACGCTTGAGGGAGGAGAGAAAGGAGGGAGAGGGGAAGGATGAGGAGGAGGGTCTCATTTGCAGAGGAATTCTCACTAGTGAGAAAGGAAGAGATGAAGATGAGAAGGAGAGGGGAAGTAGGAGAGGAGGAGAAGGTGGGAGGAGAGGATGAGGGAAGGAGGAGGAGAGAAGGATGAAGAGAGGAGGACGGTTGTATTTGCAGAGAGGAAGGGAGGGGGAAGTCATTAGGTGTTCATCTGATCCTCCTTTATTCCTCCACCCCCCCTCTTTTTCATCCCCCTATTCTCTCTCCCTAACCCTCGCCCCCGTCACCCCTGACTTCCAGCTGAATAGCAGCCCACCCCCCCCACACACACACAAGATACACTGTGGTGTTTCTTATTGTGTTAGTGTGTGGTGTTTATAATAGGGTTAGGGTATATACTATTTCTATTAAGGTTGGTGTAAATGTGGTGTTTCTAGTAGGGTTAGGGTATCTGGTGTTTCTAATAAAGTTGGTGTGCATGCTGTGTTTCTGTTAGGGTATATGGTGTATCTAGACCCTAGCTGGATCAGAAGAAGAGTGACCTAGAGGTGAGAGCTGTCATGTTGTTAGTCTTAGTCTCTGAACACAGCCATTGTGGGTCTACTTACATTTACATTTACATTTAGTCATTTAGCAGACGCTCTTATCCAGAGCGACTTACAGTAAGTACAGGGACATTCCCCCGAGGCAAGTAGGGTGAAGTGCCTTGCCCAAGGACACAACGTCAGTTGGCATGACCGGGAATCGAACTGGCAACCTTCGGATTACTAGCCCGATTCCCTAACCGCTCAGCCACCTGACTCTACTTAGTGTGATTGTGTGTATGTATGTGAGTGTTCATTATCTCTGTGTTCATAAAGCCCTAATGGGGTCTAATTGACATGCAGCTATTCATTGACACTGCCAGGAGTGGATAGGACCCTCCCCTCAACATGACACACACACACACGTGCATACCCAACACACACACCCAACACACACACACCGGGTCACATATCTGTCACTGTTACCATCACAGTATAAAAGTAATTTATGTACAGGAGCTTGTTGTGACATGCTGTGTATAATATGACGGGCAGGCTGCTGGAAACTCTCATCTCTTTAAGAGATGAGAGACTCTCAAAGACAGTTTCAAGGAGTCAAAGAACAGGTTTAGCAAGGCGGTGAGGGAGGCTAAACGACTGTACTCAGAGAGGCTAAAACACCAATTCTCTGCAAACGACTCTGCTTCTGTCTGGAGAGGGCTCAGGCAAATTACCAACTACAAGCCCAGAGCCCCCCACTCCACTAACGACTCCCGCCTGGCCAACGACCTGAATGAGTTCTACTGCAGATTTGAAAGACAATTGGACAGTCTTGAACTACCCCTTCCCACCCAGGAGGCCTCCCACCTCCCCCCTCTACAGTGACGACTCTCTCCAGGAGGGTGAAGTTAACAGACTTTTCAAGAGGCAGAACCCCCGCAAAGCAGCTGGGCCGGACTCTGTCTCTCCAGCCACCCTCAAGCACTGCGCTGACCAGCTGTCTCCGGTGTTTACCCACATCTTTAACACCTCCCTTGAGACATGCCATGTGCCAGCCTGTCTCAAGTCCTCCACCATCATCCCTGTGCCCAAAAAGCCAAGGCCAACAGGACATAATGACTACAGACCCGTCGCCCTGACCTCTGTGGTAATGAAGTCTTTCGAGCGCCTGGTGCTGGCACACCTTAAATCCATCACTGACCCTCTACTGGACCCCCTGCAGTTTGCCTACAGAGCCAACAGGTCTGTGGACGATGCAGTTAACATGGCCCTCCACTTCACCCTACAGCACCTGGACTCCCCAGCATCCTATGCCAGGATCCTGTTTGTGGACTTCAGCTCTGCCTTCAACACCATCATCCCCGCCCTGCTTCAGGACAAGCTCTCCCAGCTGAACGTGCCTGATTCCACCTGCAGGTGGATCACAGACTTCCTGTCTGACAGGAAGCAGTGCGTTAAGCTGGGAACACAAGTCTCTGACTCCCGGTCCATCAGCACCGGATCACCTCAGGGCTGCGTCCTTTCTCCTCTGCTCTTCTCCCTGTACACCAACAGTTGCACCTCCAGTCATCCGTCCGTCAAACTCCTGAAGTTTGCGGACGACACCACCCTTATTGGGCTCATCTCTGGTGGAGACGAGTCTGATTATAGGTGGGAAGCGGCCAACCTGGTGACCTGGTGCAGCCAGAACAACTTAGAGCTCAATGCTCTTAAGACAGTGGAGATGGTTGTGGACTTCAGGAGGAACACAGCCCCACTCACCCCCATCACCCTGTGTGACTCCCCAGTCAACACTGTGGAGTCCTTCCGCTTCCTGGGCACTATCCTCTCCCAGGACCTCAAGTGGGAACTGAACATCAGCTCCCTCATCAAGAAAGCACAACAGAGGATGTACTTCCTTCGGCAGCTGAAGAAGTTCAACCTGCCAAAGACAATGATGGTGCACTTCTACTCAGCCATCATTGAGTCCATCCTCACCTCCTCCATCACCGTCTGGTACGCTGCTGCCACTGCCAAGGACAAGAGCAGACTGCAGCGTATCATCCGTACTGCTGAGAAGGTGATTGGCTGCAATCTGCCTACCCTCGAGGACCTGCACACCTCGAGGACCCTGAGGCGAGCGAGGAAGATTGTGGCCGACTCCTCCCACCCTGGACACTCCCTGTTTCAGTCACTCCCCTCCGGCAGAAGGCTGCGGTCCATCAGGACCAATACCTCACGCCACAAAAACAGTTTCTTCCCTTCCGCTGTTGGCCTCTTCAACAAGGCCAAGGGACCACACTGACTCAAATGACTTATTGCTTAAAACACACTGCTTTTGCACTGCACCACAACATGGTATCTTGTACATTTGTATTTTTTGTAATATTTGTATTTTTGTATTTTTATATTGTAATTTACGGCAACTTATATTTATCCCACTTAGTACTGCTAGTTTATGTACCCTTAGTATAGTTAGTCCACATATTTAAATTTTAGGTATATGTTTATTGTATGCACCTTCCTGCCAAAGCAAATTCCTTGTCTGTGCAAACTTTCATGGCGAATAAATCCCTTTCTGATTCTGATTCTGATTCTGATTTACATGCTCAGCTTTGAATGAGACCTGAGAGGGGGAGAGGGGGAGAAGGGAGTGGGGTGGAGGAAGGGAGGGAGGGAGGGAGGGAGGGAGGGTGGGGCATTCAATTGAGGGGGGAAACAGACTACCAGACAGAACATGAGGGGTTTGGACAGAGTGGGAACGAGCGACAAAAAGAGAAAGAAGAGCTTTACTCTCTCTTTTTCTCTCTCTCTATGAAAGCAAACAAAGGAACTGTAGGGAGCTAAACAGTCTGTAGTTAGTTCCTGTCTGGAGCTAGCCTGTTTGCTTGTTAGCGTATTAGCCTGCTGGACCCCTGTCTCGAGCTAGCGTGTTAGCCTTCTAGCCTGTTGGAGCCTGTCACCTGACCTCCAGGCTGCTTCAGGTGAGTGATAGAGGATAGCAATCTAGGGTGTGTGTAAAGATTGGAGGGGGATAGTGGAGCTGTGTGTTTATGTTTGTGTGTGAGTTAGTGTATGTGTGTGTGTGGATGTGGTAACTGTGTCTGTTGACTTTGGGTAAGGCTGCTTGCCTACTAGTGTTTGGTTTGGATCAGGATTAGGCAGGTTGAGCCGGTGACAGTGTTGACAGTACGTACTGCTGACTGAGTTCCTCTGGTTCTGTGTGGCTTGGCTGGTCTTTCTCTCTGTCTCTCCCTCTCACTCCCTCTCTCTTGTTCTTTCTCTCCCCCTCTCTCTCTTGTTCTTTCTCTCCCCCTCTCTTTCTTGTTCTTTCTCTCCCCCTCTCTCTTTCCCTCTGTTCTCTCTATCCCATTCTGTATCTATCTATTTCTCTCTTTCTCCCTCTCTTTCCCTCAGTCTTCCTCAGTCTCCTTCTCTTTCACCTCTCTCTTATTCAGATCAAAAACAGGCCTTATGTTATGGTGTAGAATGGTTCAAATCAGGACATAATGAATCATGTGAGGCACTGCTCTCTCTCCATCTCCTTCTTCTCACTCTCTGTCACTTTTCTGTTACTGTCTTAATATTGCCCTCTCTGTCTCACTCCTCTTTCTCCCTCCCTCTCTCTCCGGTTGTTAGAATAGTGGGTTAGGGGTGTTGGAGAGAGAAAGTAGCCGAATGGCACCAGATTAATAGGGTTAGGGTTTACTGGTATGGTGTGTGTGAGAGAGTTTAAAAGACAAGGATGCTGCAGTCACACCATAAACACATACACACACAAAAATACTAGTTTGTGCGATAGACTAATGCGCAGGGGGGCAGGGGGGGGGGATAGTTTGTGCAATAGACTAATGCGTTCTGCAGAGAAGGGAGACTGCCATTTTGGAATGGAAGGGAGAAAACAGGACTGAGTAACACGGCAGATATCGCTATAAAAAAAAAAGATTTGTTTTTTTGTTTTTTGACGACGTTAAGGCTGCAGGCATTTGTTGCTTAGGCGGCTGCCTTAACTGAAAAGTGCTGCGGGAAGCCCTGACTTTAACACACTCACACACATAACCCTTGCTAAATATGCTCCCTATGTGTGTATCCTCTCATCTGCTACATTATTAGACTGCCAGCTGGAAGGGAGCTTACACACAAACACACACACACACACATGCACAGCTTCCTTGTGACATTGTGACACTGTGAGCCTAAATGCCACTTAATTGTCAAGCCCTCTCTTGCTTCTCTAGGGGCTTTGGTTGTGTGTGTGCGTGTGTGTGTGTGTTTGTGTGTGTGTGTGTGTTAGGAGGGGGCTGCAGTACCCCAAGAGCACATTCACTGCGTAAAGCAGAGCGGAACTCCGACACTGGGCATCGTTCCAGTTAACTGTAGGATGGTGTGTGTGCTGTGTGTGTGGGTTGACATGGAAGTCTGGAAGGCTCCACCTGGGGTGCAATAAAAACTGTGAGTGTGTGTGTGTCTTTGAAGACAGTTGTGTGTGTTAGATACAAATTCTTCTGATTTAGCGTCCTCCTAATCGTTAATACATTCAGATTCTCCTTCAATCTCCTAATGAATAATTTATTGTCTGGGTCTTTGGGGGTTGTATAGCTTGATAGCACGTACAACATAGGGCTCTGGACAGGCCATAGGACAGTGTGTTTCTCTCTCTTCTCCTGTGTGGGTGTTGATCCTTCTCAGCTCCTGTGTGTCTACAGGAACAAGCATCATATGATCCTCAGTCGGAGGTCAGTCTGTTGAGAAGCAGATTCCCCTCCATAATCTAATGTGGTTTACCAGCAGTGAGCTCCCACTTAATAGCCATCAGTCACTTACAGTCCAGTCAATAACATCAGAGTGAGGTTCTTTAACTGTCCTGGGGCTTCTGTGGACCAAACAGTAGGTCACCCAGCACCTGGGAACTGGATGCATCCACAGAAGGGTTGGAGGAGGAGGTCGTGATAGTTAACCTGTCTATGGACAGGGAAGAGTTAATAAGTTAACAACAAAAACACGTTAACAATGTTGCTGTTCTCCTACAGCATCAGGAGTGGACAGAAAGAGTGTACGACAGGAGGAGTGAGAAGGTATACGTGCTGTGATGTTTCTGTGTGAAGGTGCTGGGATCTTAACTATGCCCTGCATGTTTAGAGAGGAGGAAGGAGAGGAAAGAAGAGGGTTAAGTGGAAGGGTTGAGGGGAACAAAAGAGATGGAAATGATGAAAGGGAGAAAAGTGGAGGAGGGAGGAGAGGAAACAAGTCCCAGCTGAGCTCCCAAGTGCTAATTCTCAACCATCACATGAGGATAGGCTAGACCAGACCAGACCAGACTTGTCCTGCTCCCCCTCTTTCTTTCTTTTTATCAATCTCTCCCTTTCTTTCCTCTCTCTCTCTCCCTCTCTTTTTCTCTCCTTATCCTTGGCTCTCTCTTTCCCCCCTCTCTTTCTCTCTCTCTCTCTCTCTCTGTCCTTGTGTTCTCTCTCAAAACCTCCCTCCCTCTCTCCTCCCCATCCCCAGGTATTGTGTGTAATCCGAGGTTCAGATTTTCAGTCAGTGCTACAGCAAAGGCAGTATTCAGATTAATTATTTCCTCCTCCGCTGTAGGACTGGCCTTCGGATTACTAGCCCGATTCCCTCACCGCTCAGCCACCTGACTCCCTAACCTTACTTCCATTCACCACCATCCTTCCCTCCCTCTCTCCCTCCCTTCATTCTCCTCTAACCTACCCTCCATTCCTCCCACCCTTCCTTTCCTCCATCCTTCCTTCCCTCCCTTCATCTATCCCTCCCCCCCTCAATACCGATTTTCCGCCATCCATTCCCCCCTCCATCCATCCATCCATCCCCCCTTCCATCCATCCCTCCCCCGCTCAATCCATCCCTCCCTATTCCCTTGTGATATGCACCATGTTGACCTCTGAATCCTATCAGCCACCCCTCTGAGAGATCCCTATTGAAGCTCAAATTGAGGAGGAAAGCCATGTGTTTATGGATGACATACGTACGCACATTCATATGCACATTCATATGTATGTGTTTGCATCTCACAAACACATACACTCACAGCCAAACAGAGCATCATTAACACGGTGACAGGACAAACTGGATAGTGTTAGGGTTATAGTTAGCCTTATCTTGGTGGCTGCTCAGCTGTGTTTGAGACAAGGACTAGCTGCCCAGAGACCACAGTAGACCTCCAACAACCTCTCCTACAAAACCATTCAATATTACACAAACACAGTTATTTGTTCTCAGATCACACTGGTTCTGGAAAACAGTCTTGATGGATGTGTGTGTGGCAGGGGGATTAGCAAGGATGGACTGCTCGAGAATAGTGTTCTATTGTGTCTATTGTGTTCTATTAAGCTGTTTGGCTGTAGTTTGCCACACACACACACACTCTCACACACATTCCCACACACACACCCCTGCCGTGGGGCGGGTTCCTGCAGACAAAACCAGAGACAGGTCAGCTGGTTCAGGCCAAACCCAGACCCAACCCAGATCCAGATACCAGACCCAGCGCCCGGGCCCTGACCAGCCCAGACCAAACTCAGACCCAACCCGGACACCAGATCCAGCTCTAGACCCAGCCTAGACCCAGCCCAGACCCAACACAGACCCAGTTCCGGACCCAGCTTCAGCTCCAGACACCAGACCCACACACCAGACCCAGTTCCAGAACCAGACCTAGGACAGTGGTTCATTGTCTGCTGGACCTCTATCAACACTACAGCAATTCGGCCCTGCTTGAGACCTCAGGTCCAGACTGACAAGTCCTGGAAGCTGCACACAGGACTAACACCCCTGACCCCTGACCAACAGTCCATGTTTCAGACCACAATATGACCTTGCTTCAACATCATGTGGAAAGACTTCACCATGCGGTTTTGACGCATTGAGTTCATTGGTTGACTAAGATGTTACAACACTCTGGCTTCTCTCTTCATGATAGATAGCTAGGCTTCTCTCTGTATGTCAGATAACTAGGCTTCTGTCTGTCATGTCAAATGTTTCTTTGACATTGCACGCTGGCCAGCAGTTTCCCCCCCCCTCTCTCTCTCTCTCTCTCTCTCTCTGTTCTTGTCTTTCCTTACGGTGGAGAGATGTGTCAGGACCTGTCATGGTGAAGCCCAGCTGCTTGTTTTTGTCTCCTCACTCAGCCGCTCTGGGTGAATCAATATAGCCTTTGTCTGCAGAAGACAGACCCTAGCCCCAGCACCGGCCCCAGCCCTAGCCTCACCCCTAGCCCCAGCCCCAGCCTCACCCCTAGTCCCAGCCCCACTCCTAGCTCCAGCCTTAGCCATTGCCCTAGCTCCACATCTAGTCCTAGCCCCAGCCCCGGCCCTAGCCTTAGGCCTAGCTGCAACCAGTCTGTGTGGTGATGATAAGGATGATGATGATGAATATGATTAACAACTACACACACAGAGAGACACATGCAGACATCTGAGCTGCCATAGACCTGTAGTCAGCAGTATTTGCATGTGGTGAAGCCGTGGAAGAAATGTTCCAAACATTTCAGACAAATTCGCTTTTAAATACCTGTTCCTGAGCTGATCTTATCCTTGAAATATTCACTGGAAAATAACACTCTTCTGTCATTGTACTGGTCTCTGTGTATTAGTCTGGTCTATGTGTTCTAGGCTACCCATACGGAAATGTAATATACTGTATGTCTATCTAAGACATCCCCATATATGGCATATACTGTATGCTCATCTCTGTTTACTAGCCTGGTCTCTGTGTACTAGTCTGGAGCTGGAGTGTATGTGGGGGGGAATGGGGGGTCTGCTCTGGGGTATGCTGTTGGTCACACTCTCTCCAGGTCGCTGGATTTCAAACACAAACGTCTATTCTTATTGTTCGGGAGGTGGGATGAGACATAGGCATTGTCAAAGACACACACGCATGCACACACACACTGTACGCCTCCACAGCAAGGCTCTGGTGCCTTGTGGTGCCAGCACAAGAGGCTGACGCTTAGCAGCGTGATGTAGGGTACACACACACATACAGTACATGCACACACACACTTACACACCACTACAACGACATATCTTTGATAGACTAGTGACTCACCACCTTTCTCTCCCCTCTCTCTCTCTCTCTCTCTCTCTCTCTCTCTCTCTCTGTCTCTTTCCTTTCTCTCTGTCCAGGGGATATCACTCAGAAGGGCTATGAGAAGAAGAGAGGCAAGCTGCTGGCCCCCTACATCCCACAGATACAAGGTAAGACTCCTGCAAGTTAGCAACAGTTAGTTTAACTTTATAGGGTTAGCCTGAGATGCAGTTCATAGCAGGTTAGATCACCTGCAGTTAGCTTGCTAGTTAGCCTGCTAGTAATCTTGCTAACTGTTTTAACTATTTGCCAGGGGATGTTTCCTGGGAAAAGCACCACACGAGGTAAAGTTGGAGTGTAAAGAGTTTGATCTTAGAAGAGCGACACAAAAGGTCATTTCAATGCATTGCTATGCTTTCCTCTCTGCAGCATGGAAAGGTTGAGGCTTAAGTCCTTGACTGGCTTCTGCAGTCCTGAGAGCTTGGTCTCATATTCATGCTGTGCAGGAACCTGATTGTGTGTGTGTGAGGGGCCTGAACTCGGCTGTTCCAACATACAGCAGGGTTCACAAACATGTTCTCTCAGAAACACTCAGAGACTCTAAGTGAGGACAGCAGAGAGTGTGTGCCTATGTTTGAGTGGTGTATGTTGGTATGAGTGTGTGTGTATGGGGTGGGATGTGTGTATGTTTATGTGTGTGGGGGAATATGTCGGTGTGGGTGAGTGTATAGAGTGTGTTGGGGTGTGTGTGTATGGGGTGGAGTGTGTGTGGTTGTGTATGTATCCATCAACTTCTGTATTTTTAGCCTCAGTCAGTGAAAGTGACCATGGATGAAAATACCATGAGGTTTGTGGTGTGTCCTAGAGAGTAGTATCTCTGTCTTCCTCTGTCCATCTCTCTCTTCCTCTCTTTACTTTTGGTCCCCTCTCTCTCTCTCTCTCTCTCTCTCTCTCTCTCCCTCCTTCCTTCTGCCTGCAGTTTCTCATTTGGGTTCTGCAGAGTTCTGGTTTGGCTTGGTCTCAGAGAGTGATGCCTCGTAGAAAAAGGAGGCCAACTCTGCTCTTCAAGGCTTTCCACCAGAGCTGCTCACTACCAGACCTGTTATTTGGGTTGGGGTTATTTTCACCCAGAGTAGACGCCTGTCTCTTTCTGTCTGTCTTGCTATTTCTCTCTCTCTCTCTCCCCTCTCTCTCGCCCTCCCTTTCTCTCCTCCTCTTTTCCACTCTGGCTCTCTTTCTCGCTGTCTCTTTATTTCACGCAGTCAAATCCCTCTCTTCCCCTCTCCCTCTGTCTTTGTGTCAGCCCCTGAGTGCTTTCTGTCAGTGAACCCAGATCATCTATTCTTCTGACGACCTGAGGACAGTCACATATAGGTGCAGCCCAGGGACGGGCCTGTGGAGAAGAGGAGGCCTTTCTGAAAACACAAAACAAGGGGTGTGTGTTTGTTAAGGGTCTGCAGGGGTGAAATATGACCTGAACAAGTCAACGATGACACGATCTGTCACAGAGGTTCATGTGTTGGAGGTAGGCTGCGGTATAAGGCACAGCATGTAATCAGATGTTTCAGGAAAGCAAAAGATCCCTTAAAGAAAGTGTTGAAAGTGTAGATTATCTCTTTCTCTCTGTCTTACTCTTCCTTTTTCTCTCTGACTCTCTATTCTTCTCTCATTTGTACAGTATTTTTAACATAATGTAAATGAAAGAAGGTTGCTGGTTACTGTTGTGTAGATGTCTCTTTTCCTAAAATGCACCCCCCAACATGTCGAACACGTCCTTCTAAAATCACGGAAAGATTGTTAATTCATTCCTCTGAAATAACTGCCTAAGTGGTTTATTCATTCGATTAGCTTTCCGGAATGTTATTCAAATCCTGACCAGACCTTTATTCTGCATCTTGCTTCTGCTGTAAGTTTATGCAACTCGTTATCCAAGCTAATTGACAGATAACAGGCATGAATACACGTGATGTGTACAGGAACACACTCCGCCGCTGGATACAGACAGGTGCTTCAAATTCATCTGAACTCCTTTTCAGCCAATAGCAGCCTGTGTTGTGACACACCAGGGCTGTGATTGGCTGGATCCCTGCACGTCTGTGAAGTCCGTTCTCCCCGGCAACCCGACCTGGGAGTCTGACTTGGTTGATCCAGCTGTGTTCTCTGGAGCGTGGTCTTAAATGTGACTAGGCTGTTACAATGACACAGGAGCTTGGTGGGAGAGAGATATGTGTGTGTGTCTGTGTCAGTGTGTGTGTCCGTATGTGTGTCAGTGTGTGTCAGTGTGCCCATGTGTCGGTGTGTGTGTATCCGGTTGTGTGTGAGTGTCTGTGTTGGTGTGTTGGTGTGTATGTGTATCAATGTGTATTCTTGTGTCTATGTATATGTACAGTACATGAGTGGACTACCGTAGCTAGCCATGCAGGGAAGTGAGAAGTATGGTTTGTTTGTGCTGTAACTCATCAGTGCTGAGTTCCAGTGTTGCTGACGTTGTGGACAGCACTGATCCTCACTAAGCTGCAACTGAAGCAGGCTCTGTACTCAGTCATGCTCACATCAGCCTGGCTGGGCTTTCCATCCAGAACGGATTAATCTCACTGTGTGTCCCTGACATGGTGGGGTGAGGGTGGGGTGAGGGTGGGGTGAGGCTGTTGTCGCTGACATCAAGGAGTGTGAGGTTGAAGAGTAAGAAGAAGTGTGTAGTTATATATAACACACAAGCCACAAGACATTATCTCAACAGTCCTTCATCCTCCAGGAGTCTGTTTCTCATGTGTTTCCTGTCAGAGGTGGTGTATGTGCCTGTGGTGTGTGTGTGTTGGGGGGGGGGGGGGGGTGCAGCTATGAAGCAGGTATGGTTGACTGGCCAGCTGTACAAAGCTGTCTTTAGAAGAAGTTCCTCCTCTTGTAACTGGAGCTTGCTTTGGGCACAACCACGGTTGGTTTTGAAAATGGCTTTCTAGTCCTGAGAAGTGAGTAAAGAATGAAGGCGAATTCAGATTGTTTAAATGCACAGTGCTGTCTCCTGTCAGAGGATAAATGTAAGTTTTGAGCTGATGTAGGCCGGTGAAGAACTGATGTAGGCTGTGGGCTGTTGAACAGTGGAAGGTGTCTGTCACATTGATCATGCTGTGAGCGTAGAATGTGCTTTCCCGCCCTAACGTGTCCCATCATGCTTTGCGTCTGCTCCCAGGAGTAGACCCCTCGCTACAGACGGACAACCGTATCCAGACGTCCTCCCAGGCCGTCCTTCCGGGGTCAAAGCAGAACAAGTCCCGGGCTGCCAACTCACGGGATGAGCGCTTCAGATCTGGTAAACAGACAGGATTCAAAACACATGCCTTTTTTGTCCATGTCTTGACATGTTTTTCACTTTTCTGACATGACATTTTACATGTTACACACATATGCAACAGTCATAACTACATATTCTACTGCCTGTGCTTGAGGCATTAATACAGCAGTCAGTTTGTGTAAAAAAATGAAAAATATGGAATATTTATTTATTACTAGTTATTTTGCCTGCTTGCCAAACAAACAACAAAACACGTTTTGTTGTTTGTTTGCAAGATCTCCACACAGAAGCCGTCCAAGCAGCCTTGGCCAAGTACAAAGAGAGAAAGATGCCCATGCCCTCCAAGAGACGCTCCGTGTTGGTGCAGTCCTCCGTAGAGGCATGCACACCCCCAGGTGAGACCTCACTTCCTGTTACCCCCAATCTACCAGGCCTAGCAGGGGGATTTGCTGATGTTGACATCTGCTGTTGTTGTGCTGTAAACATGGACTTATAGTAGGATGGGGTTCTGTTGTGTCCTATTGTCCTAGTGGACGGTTTCCGTTTCCAGCTACTGAAGAGAAACGCGTGGTTTGGTGAATGTTTCCATTCTCAATGTGCTGGAGAGAAAGGTTCTCACCTTTCCGATGCAAGTTCAGAGTCCCACACCACTTACATAACTGAGGCTTGATCACATCGTTAAGATAGTTTCAGAGTTACTTGACCTTTAGTCTGTTTTTACAACCGTTTGTGTTGTGTGTGAGACGGAAGATGACCAGTAATTATTCCTTTGTCTGTTTTCTTATAAAGCCTTTATTGACGGATAAAATGTGTGAGTGGGAGTTATACAGAGTTATATTTACCCAGTAATATCTGTCAATGACGTCCGGTGTTCAGCTTCAAGTGCCTTGCTGGCTACCCACTTGCTAGTGCGGTTAGCTACTGTGAGTGTAGGCTGGTGGTAATGAACCCAGACCACTGCCTTGTTGGGAGGGGCCCCTGAGCCTCATGTTGACGACAATGATCCAGGCCACAGCAAAGCAGCGTTTAACTGGATTAGGAGCTCCGGGGCTGTGGTTCACCTAGGGAGGAGGTGGCACCTCTCCATGGCCCTGCTGGAGATCCCCAGGAGCCCTTTTCAGTCTATTGTTCTCCAGAGTTCTCAAGATGGTCGTCCGGTGCCGGGGACTATATGGCTCTCAGCACCCAGAGCTTACAGGGTCTTGAAGCAGCTGCCTGTAGACCCGCTCACACATACTCATACACAGTCCAGTATTATCAGCATTAACAAATGACTGAACTCTTACATGCTCCCAGATAATCAGATAACCCTAAAATAGTTGTTCTTACAACACTTAATATGCTGTACTGTCCTTTTGAAATTACAAAGAACCTGAGCTGTCTGAGCTGGTTGCATAATAAGAAATAAAAGATTATTTATTTCTCTCTTTCTCTCTCTTTCTCTCTCTCACACTCTGTCTCAGTATCTCTTTCTGTCTAGTTCTAGAGTGAAACGGAGGTGGGGAGAATAACAAACAGAATGATACATTTATGATAGCCCCCTGAGCTCTGTTCTTGGAGAGACTTGCAATTTGATCTAGTTAGAATCAAACCTCCCCCTCCCATGCAGTACAGTACAGACCAGTTGGCCAGTCTGGAAATACAGAAATGTCAGTACCAGATTATTAAAGTTGAAGTACATCATAAATAGTTATTGAGACACTGTTATATAAAGAACATGTTTGAAATATTTAAAACATTCAACTTGTAGGCCTAGGTGTTTTGTCTAATTTTTCTCTCATACTCTCGCTCTCTCTCTTTCTCCAACTCTTTCTTACTCTTTCCCTCTCCTTTCCTCTCCGTCTCTCTCCCTCTCAGTGTCTCAGTCTCAGTCAAGACTGTAATTGATTGCTTTGCTCTTAACCTCCTCAGGGTAATTATCAGGCTGATTAATACCATCACTGGTCCCCCTTATCCTGCAGCATCCATCAGTCTGGGATGCTGTCCCTCTGAGCCCTGTCTGGCCTCTCTGCTTCTCTCTCCCTCTCCCCCTCTCTCTATCCTTACCCTCCTCCTCTGTCTACCATCTTTCTCTCTGTTTCTCTTTCTTTCTACCCTCCTCTCTCTTTCTCCTCCCTCTCCCTCTCAAGCTCTACCTTCCTCTCTACCCTCCTCCTCTCTACTCATTGACAGTTATTGTATTTCCCAGATTAACAGTCCTACCCTGCACTCTTGTGGGTGCTTTTATGTGTGTCTGTATGTAGATTTGTGTGTGTGTGTGTATGTGTGTGTGTGTGTATGTGCGGGTATTTAAGAGGCGTTCTCATGACTGGGAAGCTTCACCAGGTCTCTCCTGGCTGAGAAGCGTATGTGAGCCAGCTCAGCCCGAGCCTGTGATCACCAAGCTGTCACATGATCGGCTTTTCAAGATCTCCTCAGAATGCAAATCTGTCTGTGGTCTCTCCTTGTGTAACGTATTGATCCTGGTAGAAGTACAGGAAGATCTCAGGCTTAAAGCTATGAAATGGAACAAGTTCAAACAAATGTTATGCAATTTTTATTCTACCTGCCCCTTTTGAAATGGTGTCTTTGTTTTGATCCACTGCAGCGCCTGGAGGGGAGGGGGGTGTTTGTCTGCTGTCTGGCTGGGTCTCTGGGTGTCTTAATGAGTCTAGCAGGAACATTGGCTCAGCTGCAGTGGGTTCATCTAAAATTTAAATCTTTAGTTGGATACAGGGGTATTTTTACAGTGTCACCATGCTTTGCTGTGTCTCCACACACACACAAACACACACTTTTACACAGACACATGGACACACAAACACGCATACACACACTCAACAACAGCTGTATGGAGAGATCATTATAGTCAGGTAAACACAGTGTGTCATGGGGGAGGCCAAATTCTCTATACAGATAGTTAAGGATACATAACAAAACTGAACAGCAGTAGAGAAAACACTGTAGAGGCCATTAAAAGCAGAGCTTGAAAAGCTTATGCTAATATTTGGAATTTAAATATGAAGAGTTTATGAAAACATTCATAAACCTTCCACATTCATCTACCTGTCGCCTCCTGGTCACCTCCATCTCCATCCAGCTCATCTGGTCCTGTCCATCCCTCCCTGTCACTGGTCTACACATGAATCTACGTATGAAAAAACATATATCTGTATATAAAGGGTATAGTACACCAGTATATATCTGTATATAAAATGTATAGAATACAAGTATAAATCTGCATGTAGAGTGTATAGTATCATATAGAGTGTATAGTGTAAGTATACTGTATATCAGTAAATAGAGTGTATAGTATAAAAGTATATATCAGTATACTGATATGTAGTATATATCCGTATATGGAGTGTATAGTATAGAAGTATATGTCAGTATACTGACATGTAGTATATATCAGTATATAAGTATACAAGTATATCCGTATATAGAGTGTATAGTATACAAGTATATATCTGTATACTGCGTGTAGTACATAGCTGTATATGACCAGTACACTGAGGGTGACAAGCCTTCATGAGCAGGTGAACCATGTTGCTATGGTAACACCCTGGTGTCAATCATCAACTTCATCATCCTGGCCCTGTCTCTTTCTCTGTATCCTGTCCCTGTGACCTTGTGACCTTAATCCCCTGACCTTGACCCTGACCTGCTGCCTGTATCTTGACCACACAGACACCTCCTCTGCGTCGGAGGACGAGGGCTCGCTGCGGCGCCAGGGACGGCTCCACACCACCTCCACGCCCTACCAGGGTTCCCACTCCACTGTAGAGCACTGGTTTAACCGCGTCATCCAGGGCTCGTCCACATCATCCTCAGCCTCATCCACATCATCCCACCCGGGAGGGAGGGCCGCCCACGCCGCCAACGCCAACGCTGCCGTCACGGCCCTGGCCGACCTCATGGCACACACCCAGCTAGGTCAGTGACCAATCAGCATCCAGATGGAGACCCGCCCCCTTTACAGACACCCTCACCTAGCCCTGCTGTTGAACAGAGAGTGTAACATGAGACCTAAACCCAACACAGACACACACACAGACAGATAGCAGAGCAGGTGACTTTGTGCTTATCCTGCCGGCCTGTCAGTCATCACCCATCCCTCTCCTCTGAGGCAGAGATAGAGACTCCTCCCTTCTGAGATAGAGACTCCTCCCTTCTGGAGTTAGAGACTCCTCCTTTCTGGAAGTAGAGACTCCTCCCTTCTGGAGATAGACTCCTCTCTTCTGGAGGTTGAGAGTCCTCCCTTCTGGAAGTAGAGACTCCTCCCTTCTGGAGATAGACTCCTCTCTTCTGGAGGTTGAGACTCCTCTCTTCTGGAGGTTGAGACTCCTCCCTTCTGGAGGTAGAGACTCCTCCCTTCTGGAGATAGAGACTCCTCTCTTTTAGAGCAATAGAGATTGATAGTTAGCTAAAGAGAAAGACAGAGAGATAAAAATAGAAAGCAAGAGAGACAGACAGGGAGGGGGGGTAATAGAGAGAGGGAGAGAGAGTGAGAGGAAGGGAGAGAGAGAAATAGAGATTCACATCCTCTCTTCCTCCTTACCTATTCAGCCAAGTCAAGGTGCTTGTCTCCTGACACACCCCTCGACCTCCACTCACTTCCCACTGTGTTTGCACCAGTGCTGCCCTACTGGTAAGTCTAGGGTAGAACCCTGAGCATGACAGAGATAAATAAAGACACGTTCATTCATGGTCTTAATCAGCCTGTATAAATAAATGAATCAGATTACACAAGGCATAAACATAGCTCACCATGTTCTTGGCCAGAAACAGACAACGATGTCAGTGAGTGGATAGACTAGCCTGGCGTCACCAGACCAGTTCGCAAATGTGTTTTAGTCTGGAACCTCTCAGCTGATTTTTGTGATTCAAGAAGTGGGATCAACAGGCAAGGACCAAAATGTCAGTGGAAGCACTAAAATTTGATAGATGCAACCAATCAGAGCAACAAAATGTCTTCTTGTTTGTTTGAAAAAATTCCCTTCTCAACGGTACTCTTCTGTTCAGTCATTGTATCAAACTCATCCCATATCAGATAAACGATTGTGATTTGTCGGGCACTTTTCATGCCGGAAGGAAATCTGTTTGAAAGGGAGGGTATCCAGACTCATCTGCCAGAGCAGACTAACCATGAGCTTGCAGATTGGTCTGCTTCCCAGGCTAGGAGAAGATAGATTGGAACTGGAAACTGGAAATAAAACCCCCATCTAACGGCACTACTTATACAATTGCAGATACAGACAGAGAGCCCCTCTCTTCAGCTCATTAACAACACACACACTACACTGTTCATGCTAAGTGGGCCCCAGCCCTGACCTTAAGGACATAGCCTTTGACCTTTTGAACTCCTGACACCCCCCTCCCATCATCACAGATAACCACTCGGCCCCCCCGGACGTGACTGGCCTATCAGAGCGCTCGCTGCACGGCGAGTCTCCCCAGGTGGGCTCCGTCAGAGGGGTCCCCCGGGGCTTCAACCACGCCAGCGCCATGGAGACCGCAGATGGTGAGTTCCACACATTTCACCCCTCAGCAACCCGTTACCATGGCAACAGCGCACCCTCCCTCCATCTCTACCTCCCTCTCCCCCATCTCCTTCAGATGTCCTGTGTGTGTATGTGTGTGAGAGAGTGTGTTTGTGTGTGTATGTTAACAGTGAATGACCAGTAAAACAAACCATATGCCTCAATATCACAGTTTCTATGCTGTAGGTCATACCTTCATTTGCAAACACACATACACACACACACCCAGTAACACACACACACCACATCTTAACAGAACAGAGAACTTAGGTCATCATACAGTACATTTACATGTCATTTACCCGGCATGTTTATCCAAAGTGAGGTGCAATCAATAGTGAGAGTGTTGCGTCAAAGTCTGTGTGACCCTCTCCCCTGACCCTGGCGTGTCCCTCCTCTGACCCTGGCGTGTCCCTCCTCTGACCCTGACCCTGACGTGTCCCTCCTCTGACCCTGACGTGTCCCTCCTCTGACCCTGACCCCTACGTGTCCCTCCTCTGACCCTGGCGTGTCCCTCCTCTGACCCTGACCCCGATGTGTCCCTCCTCTGACCCTGACCCTGGTGTGTCCCTCCTCTGACCCTGGTGTGTCCCTCCTCTGACCCTGACGTGTCCCTCCTCTGACCCTGACCCCGATGTGTCCCTCCTCTGACCCTGACCCTGGTGTGTCCCTCCTCTGACCCTGATGTGTCCCTCCTCTGACCCTGACCCTGATGTGCCCCTCCTCTGACCCTGATGTGTCCCTCCTCTGACCCTGACCCTGATGTGCCCCTCCTCTGACCCTGGCGTGTCCCTCCTCTGACCCTGACGTGTCTCTCCTCTGACCCTGACCCTGTCATGTCTCTCCTCTGACCCTGACCCTGTCATGTCTCTCCTCTGACCCTGACCCTGGTGTGTCTGACCCTGACCCTGGTGTGTCCCTCCTCTGACCCTGATGTGTCTCTCCCCTGACCCTGATGTGCCCCTCCTCTGACCCTGACCCTGACGTGTCTCTCCTCTGACCCTAACCCTGTCATGTCTCTCCTCTGACCCTGACCCTGTCATGTCTCTCCTCTGACCCTGACCCTGGTGTGTCTCTCCTCTGACCCTGACCCTGGCGTGTCCCTCCTCTGACCCTGACCCTGACGTGTCTCTCCTCTGACCCTGACCCTGTCATGTCTCTCCTCTGACCCTGACCCTGGTGTGTCTCTCCTCTGACCCTGACCCTGGCGTGTCTCTCCTCCAGCTACAGAGTTTGACTGGAGAGCTGATGGAGCCCTTGATGTAACACCTGGTATTTATATCCATCCTTAAAGCTCTGCGTGTGTGTGTGTTAGTGTGTGTGCATATGCCTCTGCTTTCACGCCAACTGACTGTCCATATGTCTGATGCCTGTGTGTATGTGTGGTAATATGAGCAGGCCTGTAGTCCTTGAATGGCACATTTAACAAACTGCGCTGAGTTTATTTCTGTGTATCTGACTGTCTTGTGCAGATTAACCGTTTAAAATGACCGTTGGGATAACAAAGGTTGTGTTTTGGCTCGTTGATGTCTGTGTTTGTCATTACAGGGGTTAAGTCAGTTGTTGGCTAATACTAGTCATTGCTTGCAAGTAATGGGTCTTTTTAAAGGACTTGGTTGTCATTAACAGCAAGATTGTAGGTTCCAGGCCCCCCCTGGTCTCAGATGAGCTCTGTCTGACAGGGCTGGACTGTAATTTTCCCTCCAGGAGTTCCGTTGACACCTGCCATCTCCCGCCACCAACCCATTCCTGACTCACTACACACCACCCCAGGCTGAATGGGCGGGCTGGGGCATAGGGAAGCTGAAGGGCTGGGGAATGGGGTGGCTAGGATGACGGGACTAGGGCCGAGGGATGCTGGAGGGACGGGGGAGGTGCATGGCTGGGGAGGGAGTGGAGGCTGGGTGGGGTGTGGAGGCTGGCAGACTGCAGCTGTGGCCCCAGTCTCCACTCTGAGACAGAGTCATTATGTCACAGCAGAACTAGCATCCGGGGAAGAATGTGGTATTCTTCCACAAATAACCTCACCCTGCGAGGGACAGAGGCGGGTCTGGGCTGCTCTCTCGGCACTGTGGGACAAAAGAACAAAAACCTCTCTTATGTGTTGCCTCTGTCTACTTGTTTTCTTGTTTTTTGTTTTGCATTGCTTTTTTTCAACGTGCTAAGTTATAAGTCTATGTTTACTTCTGCCCGCTTGTGTTGATGTGTTTTGAAGTTGTAACTGCCATATTTTATGTTGACACACAACTACATTCAAGTCACACTCACAAACTTAAACAAATTGGATCTATATTTGCATTTAGATGAGACAGCATTTTGGAACAGGCATTTCTTATATAGGCAACAGAGGCACATCCATCCATCCTCTGATGTAAATGTAGCAAGAATGTAGCTGACTCTCCTTTTAAATGAGCATTTTAAAACGGGTTTCTCAGAAAGGCACCTCATGAATGACTCATGGGGTGACTGAGGACCCTTGTGTTGCTAGGTAGCAGGCCTCTCTCCTCAGACTCTCTGAGTCCTCTAGTCATCAGGTCATTTGTCTCCAGGGAGAATGCTCAGTAGCAGCAGCTCTCTCTGACCTCCAGGTGACTGGAGAGGGTGGGAGTGTCAGCTTGATTGACAGCTGGGTGATGGGTCCGTCTCGTGACCACTGACCTTTTCTCTTTTATTCTGATATCTGTTCCTCCTTTCCTCCCTTCCCTACCCCCTATATATCCCTCCATCCCATCTCTCTGTTCTCTGACCTACCAATCTGTTCTTCATATTACATCATCCTTACCCATTCCTAACTTCATCATCCTATCTTCTATCTTATCTGTCTCTCCTTCTTCTTGTCTGCTTCTCCACTTTTCCATCCCCTTCTCCATTTTCCTGTCTGTGTCTCCTTTTTCTTTTTCACACTGTCTTCCTCTGTGTACCTGTTTTTGTCCTTCATCTCCTTCTCCACCTTCCCTCATATCCCCATCTCTGCTAATGCTCCCGCCTCCCCACTCTGCCACCATTCCTCCATCTCTCCCTTCCCCCCCCTCTCCGGTGTGCATGCAGGTGTCCCTGTCAACAGCAGAGTGTCCTCTAAGATCCAGCAGCTACTGAACACCCTGAAGAGACCCAAGAGGCCCCCGCTGCGGGAGTTCTTTGTGGATGACTGCGAGGAGCTCCTGGACGGTGAGGGTCAACTGTCCCTCTTCACATCTCTGTCTCCCTGAGTCCTTCCTACTCCTGTCTCATCAAATATATCTGGGGGGGGGGGGGGGGGATTCACAGCTAGGGTACTGTGAGGGTTAGGGCTACACAAAGGCATACACAAACACATGCATAACTCACACACTCAACACATACCCACACATGCAAACCAAAACACTCACACACAAATGCACACAGACAGTACAGAGTTCTGTATGAGTACGCGTCTCCAAACCCCAGATCAATAACCATACTGTCTCTGCACTAACCAACATTTGAGATGTTTAACATTGACCTGACACGTTCCCTCTCCTTCTCCTTACTTGTAGTCCAGCAGCCGGACCCCAACCAGCCGCGGGCAGAGGGGCAACAGATGAGCCCCCTGGGCGGGGACCCCCTGGGGGTGGGGACCAACTGGCCCCCCTCCTTGCCTGCGGCCCTCCATCGCTGGGGCACCACTCAGCCCAAGAGCCCCTGCCTAACGGCTCTGGACAATGCTGGAAAGCCTGTCTACACCCTCACCTACGGTAGGTACCTTCACACCACACTTGGGATTAAGAGAGACAACTTGTGTTACCTACAGAGAGACAGACAGACAGACAGACAGACAGACTAATGTACGGACAGACAGACAGACAGAATGTCAGAGAGAGGTTGTGTTGGTAAAAGTTATGGTTGTGTGCGTGTGTCTCTCCAGGTAAGCTTTGGACACGGAGTGTGAAGCTGGCCTACACCCTCCTGAACAAGCTGAGCACGAGGAACGAACCCCTGCTGATGCCTGGGGACCGGGTATGAGCTGCATACACACTGCTCACACACTCCTCCTACATAAACACTCCTCACATATACATGTGTGTTAGTGTATGTGTGTAATGCAGGTAGGTCTGTAGTTCTTGAATGGCACATTTACCAAACTGCTCTGGGTTTCTTTTGTGTGTACATGTGTGTGTGTGTGTGTAGGTTGCTCTGGTGTTCCCCAACAATGATCCTGTGATGTTCATGGTAGCGTTCTATGGCTGCCTGCTAGCAGAACTGGTGCCTGTGCCTATCGAGGTGCCTCTCACACGCAAGGTAAACACACACACTCACAAGGTAAACACACACACACACACAAGGTAAACACAAGATGAGGCACACACACAAAGTAAACAGACCACTCCTCACCCACACACACCATTTAGACAACACCTCATACACAGATGCACACACGCAAAGTAAACAAACAAGTTATTAGTCACACACACACATACACACACATACAGTACAGGCACACATGTACACACCCATTCGCAAGGTAAACAGACAGTTCCTCAGTCACACACACACATACTGTTTGACTCATCCACTCTTTGGTTTACTGCTTCACCTGGAACAGAATTTAGCAGAAGATATCTCTTTTCTAGTTAGCATTTTTTATAAAATCGGTTAACGTTTTGATCCGCCTCTTCATCATGCTATGTGAAAGGTTTAAGTTGTGGTATTACATATGATCTTCCATAAATCATTTCGAATTGTGTTAATACCCCTGCTATAGGACTGGGAAAGACTTCAATCCGCTTAAGATAGGAGACAGTAAGCAGGGAAAGGTAAAAAAGATGGATGACCTATTTCCTTGTCCGTAGTATTGTGACATCCGTGGTACCATGTGTAGCTTACGGTTGCTAATATTCATAAGTCTTCCCTATACTATGGTTTGAAAAGGGAATTGCTCCTGCATGATGAATAAGGGAATGATCTACAAGGGAAGATATTGATTATAAAGAATTAGTAATGTGTAATATTCAATAAGACTATACAGCATTATAGTCTAGTAGTGTGAATGCTTGGACATAACGGGGAAACCCATGGTTTTGGGATTAAAACCTGTCATCACCAGCAGTGGTCATTTGACACATACACACTCGCACACAAACACGCGTGCGTGTTAAACAGACAACCCCTCTCCTACACACAGACTACAGCTCCCAGTTGTCACATCAAAGTTTGTCAAATACAATTTTATAGATCCTAGGGAACCTCTTTGCACTTCCACAGGAGAGTGTGTTCAGTTCATATGCTTATGGAGTTAGCTAAACTGCCTTATTGCACTGAAGTTACCACTCTGAGATCTGCTATGCCATTCTGAGCTCCACCTGGAAGGTCAACAGCGCCCCCTTCTGCAGAAGCTGCCTTACTAATTTTTTCTTTTTTACTGGGAAGCTGGCGGGAGGTGTGTGTGTGGAGTTTTCACACACACACACCTCCCGAGTGTGTTCACACACACTCGGGCACACACAGATAAGAACACACACCCTAAAACATACACACATGCCCATTCAAAAAGAAACACAGGCTCAGAGGTAAAACAAATTATTCCTTCCTTTCTTTGGTTCATTCTCTCTCACTTTTTCCCTTTTCTCTCTTCCGATCAGCCCATCCAAATTCGTTAAATACATCAAACAGGTTTAATTATGTCTGAGAGCCAGGCTACAGCCTCCTTGATGTCCTTACCAACCTTCTCCTCTCAACCGTCAGGATGCAGGAAGTCAACAGATCGGCTTCCTGTTGGGGAGCTGTGGCGTGACGTTGGCACTGACCACAGACGCCTGTCAGAAAGGACTGCCCAAAGCTCAGACAGGGGAGGTGGCCACCTTCAAAGGTATGACAAGCCCGGCCCTCACTCTCAACCGTCGCATGATTCTATATTATGGTTTTCACTATCATGCTTGTTTGTGTTTCTTTTTACACACGTTGTGTGTGTATGCGTCTGTGTGCATACTTGTGTGTATGTGTGTGAGCAGGCTGGCCACGGCTGCTCTGGTTTGTAACAGACGGTAAACACGTTGTGAAGCCCCCTAAAGACTGGCACCCTCTGATACGAGAAGCTAGCGACGACATTGCTTATATAGAGGTAAGTGGAGCCGCAGCAAGCTCCACATCGTCAACTCTTTAACTCCCCTTTCTTAATGGAAATCTAACAGTTAAATGTGTGTTTTTGTATGTGTCTCTACGTATTTGTGTGTCTGTGTGTGTGTGTCCAGTACAAGACCAGTAAGGAGGGCAGCACCATGGGCATCACTGTGTCTCACTCAGCCATGCTGGCTCACTGCCACGCCCTCACACAGGCCTGTGGCTATACTGAAGGTAAACACAATTTCCCATCAGCCCTCTCCACACAACTACTTTCTACTTTCTCTGACGGGACTAGGGAGTCTATCAGGGAAGTGGAGGAGGAGGAGTAGAGGCAGCCTCTATCCTCTGCTTGGGAGTTGAAGGAGGAGGAGGGGTAAAGACGATTCTCTTCTGCTGTCCTAGTTCCACCCTAACTAGGGAGCAGTCTCAGGGCTGGGAGTGTAGTATTGTATTAGAGTAGGAAATGTAGTATTCTAAATGTAGTATTCTAAGTTAGACTGTGTTTGTGAATATTGTGAGGCTGTGTATGTATAATATTGTAAGTGAGGCTATGTATGTATAGTATTTTAATTTAAGCTGTGTTTTTGCTGCAGCTGAAACCATCACCAATGTCCTGGACTTCAAGAGAGACTCAGGGCTGTGGCACGGAGTTCTCACCGTGAGTGGTTGCTTCCTTTGAGAGTACACACACTTACACTAACATCTATCTCCGTCTCTCTCTTGCTCTCTCCCACAAACACCACTCTTCCCTTCTCGCTCTCTCTATTACACACACGCTTATCCACGCACACTCACTCATACCTGTTCTGATACCATGTTACGTAAGTCACTGTGCTACGATGGCGTGTCTCCAGCAACATGTGGCACAGTGAAGCGGTTACTAACCCTGCTACAGCTTCCTTCTCTGTTTGTCCCCCACTCCCTTCCTTCCCCTCCACCCTACCCCTTGGAACTGGTATCCGTGGTGACCATGTGGATGTGTTTATGTGTTTTTCTACGTGTGTTTGTTTTGTGTTGGCTGCATGGCTGCAGAGTGTGATGAACCGGATGCACGTGATCAGCATCCCCTACTCCCTGATGAAAGTCAATCCTCTTTCCTGGATCCAGAAAGTTCACACGTACAAAGGTGAGGGCCCCCTTCCTCCTCTACCCCTCCTCTCAGTCTGGCACCTCCTCCACCTCGCCCTCTCCTTCTGCAACCCCCTCTCACCCTCACACCCCTTCCACCTTCTCCCAGCTTCCACCCCTCTCCTGGACGCCCTCACTTCCTGTCTGGGAGCTGTGTGACACTGGGGCAGCGCTCCATTTCAGAGATGTCCAATAGATGCATTCAGAGATGGCAATAGCTCAGGTTATGTCTCACCCTTACTGACTCCTGTCAGACCTGAGGTTGGGGATGCAAAGATGACATAGTTGAGTGTAGCACCTTGAGAGAGCTGGAGAGGTTGGTCGACGGTGGACATATGGGTGGTCAAAACTTCTTTGGAAGGAAGCTCGGAAAGTGACTGAGTGTAGCTCACTCAGACCTGCTGATTGGCTGTTCAGCAGTGTGGGGTCTGTTGTGATTGGCTTCTGAGTGCTGTTTGTGGGTAGCTGTGGTTGGCTGTGTGTGATGTGTAACCATGTGTGTGTGTCTGTGTAGCACGAGTGGCGGTGGTGAAGTCCAGGGACATGCACTGGTCCCTGCTGGCCCAGAGAGACCAGAGAGACGTCAGCCTCAGTTCTCTCAGGATGCTCATTGTGGCGGACGGAGCCAACCCCTGTGAGTCTGACACACCTTCACACACCTGCACACACCTTCACACATCTTCACACACCTACACTTACCTTCACACACTGGGCTTGTATGAAAGGGAGGAGTTGATTTATACAGATTTTTGTCTGTGTGTGTGTCATCAGGGTCAATATCCTCCTGCGACGCCTTCCTCAACGTGTTCCAGGCCCGGGGGCTTCGTCCTGAGGTGATCTGCCCGTGCGCCAGCTCTGCTGAGGCTATGACCGTCGCCCTCCGCAGGTACGTGGCTACTACTACACCCAGTATCCCAGCACATCCCACTACAACAATGTGACACCAAAGTCACACCTCACGCACTCAAACACAATCTCAACCCCATCCCCTTCTCCCTCTCCCCCCTCTCCTCCTTCCCTTCTCCTTTTTGTCTCCCCCTCCCCCAGGCCCCCAGAGATGGGTGTGCCCCCCCCAGGGAAGGCAGTTTTGTCCATGGGGGGGCTGAGCCACAGTGTGATCCGGGTGGACACTGAGGAGAAGCTGTCTGTGCTTAGCGTGCAGGATGTGGGCCAGGTCATGCCTGGAGGTACAGCTCATTATACACCCCCACCTACAGTTATACACCCCCAGCTACAGAGTTATACACCCAGCTATAGTGATACACCCCAGCTACAGTTATATACCTCCAGCTACAGTTATATACCGCAGCTACAGTTTTACACCCCTAGCTACAGAGTTATACAAACAGCTACTATTATACACTCCCAGCTATAGTTATACACCCCATCTAAAGAGTTATACACCCAGCTACAGTTATACACCCAGCTACAGTTATACACCCCAGCTACAGAGTTATACACCTAGCTACAGGTATACACCCCAGCTACAGTTACACACCCCAGCTACAGTTATACACCCCCAACTACAGTTATAAACCCCAGCTACAGTTATACACTCAAAGCTACAGTTATACACCCCAGCTACAGTTACACCCCAGCTACAGAGTTATATACTACCGACTACAGTATTTTACCATCATACCTTCACACACCTTTACACCCCTTCACACACCTGCATGCTGCCGTCATATCTTACTGACACCCCCATCTGTCTAATCCTGCATATGATGTCATCACTGTGCGCCCACAGCCCTGGTGTGTGTGGTACGTGTGGAGGGCACACCGTACCTCTGCCAGACGGACGAGGTGGGGGAGATCTGTGTGAGCTCAGCCAGCACTGGTGTGGCCTACTACGGCCTGCCTGGCATGACCAAGAACATCTTTGAGGTGGGCATTATCATGCTCACGACAGGCTGAGCATCTGAATGTGTGTGTATGTATGTGTGAGTGTGTGTATGCATGTGTATGAGCGTGTGTGTGTGTTGATACAGTATATATACTCTGTGTTCTCTGGTGTTTTCAGACCATCCCAGTGACTCTATCAGGAGCTCCTATCAGTGATCGTCCATTCACCAGGACTTCTCTTCTGGGCTTCATAGGACCGGTGAGCTCTTCACTGGTCTGTCTGTCAGTAGCACACTGTATGCTCTCATCTAGGCTCTGCTTTTATAGTGGGGCTCTCCAGCTGTATGTGCTTGTGTGTGTATGTGTGTTAATGGTGTGTTCCTGTGTGTGTATTTATACGTGTGTTCCTCTGTGTGTGTGTTTGTGTGTGTGTGCGTTTCATCTCCAGGATGACCTGGTGTTTGTCGTGGGTAAAATGGATGGCTTGATGGTGGTCAGTGGGCGGAGACACAACGCTGATGACGTGGTTGCCACGGCGCTGGCGGTGGAGCCCATGAAGTTTGTCTACAGGGGGAGGTGAGGGAGCTCTCGGCCTGGGCTGTCTACCGGCCTGAGATGTAGGAGAACATATACAGTACATAGACTTGGTGCAGGGACAAAAATAGCCAGCCAGCAAGCACCATAGCCAACCAGCTAACCAGATTCACAAACAACCAGCCGGTCAGCCATTGTTGTTGTTATACCAGTGTTTTGTTGTGTTCCAGGATAGCGGTGTTCTCTGTGTCTGTGCTCCATGATGAGAGGATTGTGGTAGTGGCAGAGCAGAGGCCTGATGCCTCTGAGGAAGACAGCTTCCAGTGGATGAGCCGTGTTCTCCAAGTACACCCAAACCACACACACACACAAACAAACAAACAGATACACACACCGTACACAGCACACAGAAACACACATACAAACAGCACACAGAAACACTCACACAAAGAAACACTTACGCAAAAACAATACACACACACACTCAGACA
Source organism: Osmerus mordax (assembly GCF_038355195.1). Lineage (NCBI taxonomy): Eukaryota > Metazoa > Chordata > Actinopteri > Osmeriformes > Osmeridae > Osmerus > Osmerus mordax. The sequence continues at coordinate 11,919,297 of NC_090051.1, read as the reverse complement.
TGCACACACACACGCTCTCACAGCTGAGCCCTCTCCTATGTGTTTCCCAGGCCATAGACAGCATCCACCAGGTGGGTCTGTACTGCCTGGCCCTAGTGCCTGCCAACACGCTCCCCAAAGCCCCACTGGGGGGCATCCACATCTCGGAGACCAAGCAACGCTTCCTGGATGGGGCGCTGCACCCCTGCAATGTCCTCATGTGCCCCCACACCTGTGTCACCAACCTGCCCAAGCCCCGGCAGAAACAGCCAGGTAGGAACCAGGGGCACAATACTGGGAATACCTTGTAATAATGATTGTGATGATGATAAGCATGGTGAAGATGATGATAAACATGGTGAAGAGGATGATAAACATGAGGATGTTGATGATGATAACCATGGTGATGAGGATGATGATGATAAACATGATGATGATGATAACCATGGTAATGAAAATGATGATGATAAACATGATGATGATGATAAACATGGTGATGTCTCTGGCATGGGCAGAGGTGGGTCCTGCTTCTATGATAGTGGGCAACCTGGTGGCAGGCAAGAGGATCGCCCAGGCCTGTGGCAGAGACGTGTCCCAACTGGAGGACAATGACCAGGTATGTAAGGTAGCTAGCACTTCTCCATCTCACCGTCCATCTCATTTGTGTGTCTATGTTTATGTGTGTGTCTGTGTGAGGGTGTGTCTCTGTGTATATGTATGTCTCTGTGTGAGTTTGTATGTTTGTGTCTCTGGGCCCTATTTTAACGATCTGAAACGCAAGTATCAAAACGCAAAGCGCAAGTAACTTTGTGGGCGGGACTCTGGCGCTTTTGCTCTTATACCGGCGGGATAAATGACTTTGCACTGGGAACAAAACAAAAATGGGTTGGTCTGAAGTAGCTACATTACTAATGTGTGTGGTTTGGGCGTAACGTGCAATAAACCAATCAGAGCATCATCTCACATTCCCTTTAAGAGCAGGCGCGATTGTTCCATGGCGGATTGCTATTATAATGTCGAATTTTCCAGGCGCAAGCCAGGAGCGGTTCACAGCCAAGGACACCGACGTTCTCGTCAGGGCCGTAAAAGATAGAGAAGTGACATTGTATGGGAAAGGCAGAACAGTTTTCTCATTGCACTAAGTTGCCCACTCATGCTGCTCATTCAAATTCTTACTCTTATTTTTATATTTTATTTTTTAAATTGTTATATTTTAAATTGTTTAATTCTTAGAATTAGTTTAACCATTGTACTTTTTTACTTAATTTAAGACCCTTATATGTTTATTGTTTGCACCTTCCTCCCACAGTAAATTCTGTGTTTGTTTAACATACATGGCGGATAAACCGAATTCTGATTCTGATTGGGATGGGAGAAGAATTAGCTTCGGTTAAACAGGCGTGGGAGGAAATTGCCACAATTGTTACAAATCAAGTTCACATACATAAAGATTTCTAATGAAAAACGTTTTAATCATTGACATGAAAGAAATGTAACAGCCATACAATAAATCAAAACAATGTAACGTAGCTTCGCAGGAAGAAGACCCTGGCCTCGCCAGCAGTGCGCACGGGCCAAGCATGCGCCCTTAAAATAGCATCTAGGGCTGTCCCCGACCAAGATTTTCTTTGGTCGACCATGACTCGCCTAAAACGTCTGAAAAAAGACTAATCGAAATTTGAAACGCTTTTTTTTAAGGACAAACATTTTCCCGATCTGCAATGGCTGCTGGACATTGCAGATGCAGCCGCTAATAGCCTACTAATAATAAGACTCGTATCACCAGTCATGTTGTAACCGAATGCCGATGGTATCTAGTATCTCTTACAATGTACTACAAATTAAAAATATTGTTTGTTTAACATGCAAATCATCCGAGCGCGCTTATCACTGCCTGAACTTGCAGCATGCGAACTTACGTAGAAGCTGAGTGGGGAACGGTGCAACAGAGAAAGATTTTGTTGTCTTGGCCGGAGATAAGATAATGTCATTCGATTTGGATGTGATTCTTATAATAGGCATATTCATTTTTCAACCCGGCGCGTTAGCATGAGCAAAGTAGGGCTAGGCCAACTTACGTTTTTCAGGTGGTAGGCTACATCATATTCGACGTCGAACTATGAAAAATAAACCTTTGCTGTCAGAGTTTGCATTCAACGTTTTTCGAGTCACCCGGTACTTTGTAAATGTAAATGTACTTTAATGAAATGCTGCCATACCACAGATTTCTTTGCCATTTTGACTAATAACACCGACAAAGTAGGCTATGGCAGAGTTTGTAGTTCGGCAGCCAATTGTGCTCGTGCCGTGTGCAAAATACCAAAACAAAACAAAGCGCAGATTAACGAAAGGGAAAACAGTAACACCTTTTCTTTTAAATTATATATTTTTAGAGTTGCTTTATTTGTCTTAAATAATATAATCTACAAATTCTGTAGAACATTTAGTTAATTCAGCAATGATAACACAAGCGGGAATCAGATCTCACACTGCCATACTGCAGCTTGACTAAAAAAATCTTAGTCGACCAAGAGCATCGACCAGAAAATCGACTAGTCGACTGAGTGGGGACAGCCCTAATAGCATCTGAATAATGCGCCATTGACTTTAGACTACGTTTTTCCTGGTCTGTCACGCCTCCTTTTTTCGCTGAACCACCCCCGGGAGTGCAAGGTCATTCCCTAATTTACCAAAGTGCGTCTGTGGAGGGAAAAGTCCGCTTCGCGTCGAGTGCAAACTAGGAATGATACTTGCGTCGTTGACAAAGTCAATTGCGCTGGGTGCAAGATAGGGCCCTCTGTGTGTATGTGTGTATCTGTGTGTGTGTATTTGTGTATTTGTGTGTGCGTGTGAGTGAGTGATCCCCGTCTCTCTGCTCCTCTCCCACAGTTCCTGTACATGCAGGATGTGTTACAATGGAGGGCCCAGGCCACGCCAGACCACCTTCTCTTCCTGGTGCTCAATGCCAAGGTACCAACCCTCTCTGCTCTGGGTTCCCTGCTCTATCTCTCTCTCTGTCTCTCTGGTCTCTCTGTCCTGGCACCCAACCTACAAGCTTTCTAGCATGCCATCCGTCCTCAGGGCCTTTGAAAAAATAGTTTGCCATTATTTTGTCTAAGATAGCTTCATAGTCTGTTGGAGTTTGTTAGACGCATTTGTTGTGTTATTCCTCCAGTGTGTCCTTCTGTGTCATTAGATTGTGGAAGGTGTGTTTGCTAACTGTTGCTGTTGTTGTTGTTGACACCAGGGCGCGGTGGCAAGCACAGCTTCCTGTCTGCAGCTGCACAAGCGGGCAGAGCGCGTTGCCGTGGCGCTGATGGAGAAAGGCCGTCTCAACACGGGAGACCACGTGGCGCTGGTCTACCCTCCTGGTGAGGGAGATGACAAACAGGCCAACAGACAGACAAACAGGAAAGAGACAGACAGACAAACAGGAAAGAGACAGACAAACACACATACAGACAAGACAGACACACACAGGCAGACAGACAAATGGACACAGACAGACACATACAGACAGACAGCCACCCAGAAACACAACCCACCAGACACACACACAGCCAGCCATGCTCTTTAAGCTGTATGTTCTGTTCTCTGTCTGGCCAGGCATCGACTTGATCGCCACCTTCTATGGGTGTCTATATGCTGGCTGTGTGCCAGTCACTGTCCGACCCCCTCACCCCCAGAACCTGGCAACCACCCTGCCCACTGTCAAGATGATCGTTGAGGTAGGGTCACAGATAGATACCTACCAGGTATCAGTTGTGCCAGTTACACATAGAGACCTACTGTCACCAGCCAGTCACACTCAGTCATCCCTCACGGCCATTTCAGTCAGTAAACAGCGTATTATGTTTGTGTTTGTGTGTATATGTATGTGTGTTAATGTGTGCTTGTGCACGTGTGTGTATGTGTGTTACTGTGTGTGTGTGTGTGTGTGTGTGTGTGTGTGTGTGTGTGTGTGTGTGTGTGTGTGTGTGTGTGTGTGTGTGTGTGTGTGTGTGTGTGTGTGTGTGTGTGTGAGTGTGTTTGACAGGTCAGTAAATCTGTGTGCATCCTGACCACTCAAGCAATAATGAAGCTCCTGAGATCCAAAGAGGCAGCAGCTGCTGTGGATGTAAAGAGTTGGCCCATGGTGCTGGACACAGGTACACACACACACACACATGGTGCTGGACACAGGTACACACACACACACACCAGGTACACACACACACATATGGTGCTGGACACAGGTACACACACACGCGGTGCTGGACACAGGTACACACACACACACACATGGTGCTGGACACAGGTACACACACACACACACACACACACATGGTGCTGGACACAGGTACACACACATACATGGTGCTGGACACAGGTACACACACACATGGTGCTGGACACAAGTATACACACACACATGTATAAACACAAACACACACATACACAGTAGAAAAGACCCACCATAAAAACATTACAATGGACACACACACATACCCTCCTCGTCCTCAGACGACCTCCCTAGGAAGAAGAGCCCCCAGATCTACAAGCCCCCCACCCCTGAGATGTTGGCCTACCTTGACTTCAGCGTGTCCACTACAGGCATCCTGGCAGGGGTCAAGGTGAGCCATGCTGGACCTGGGAGCCTAGCCTCACTCCCATCCAGATAGAGACTAGGAGCTGATGGCAGCTGTAACATAGTCCTCTCTTAAGGCAGGTGTTGTGAGAAAGTGCAGACATCTGCCGTTTGAAGAGAGACGGTGTACTAGGAATGTATGTTACTGGAGTCAGCAGGTGTAATCAGAGCACAGTCATCATCTCCTAAAAACTGTCTCTCAAAACATGAATAATAAGATTATTTTCAGTACTTGCTTTGTCTATGGTTCAGTTACATTTTTGTTAATGGATTTTTAACCCCCCCCCCCCCCACACACACACACACACACACACACACACACACACACCTACACACACACCTCTCCTCCACAAACACACTCACACTCTTCTGCACCACACACTCACACCCCTCTTCGTCCCCAGATGTCCCATGCTGCTACCAGTGCCTTGTGTCGCTCCATCAAGCTGCAATGTGAGCTCTACCCTTCACGGCAGATCGCCATCTGCCTGGACCCCTACTGTGGCCTGGGCTTCGCTCTCTGGTGCCTGTGCAGGTAAACACAGCACCCCTCTCAACCTTAAAATGGACCTGCAAGCTTGTCTACACAGAAAACTTCTAAACCTTAAACTGGACGTGCAAGCTGTTCTACAATATGATTTTGTTTTTACTTGACCTGCAAATAACTTAAGCCTGTAAACTAAGGTGATACTGAAGATCAAGCAACTGAAGTGTCTGCCTACGTGCCTGTCTACCTGTCTGTATGTCTGTCTGCCTGTCTACCTGTCGTCTGCCTGTCTGTAGCGTGTACTCGGGCCACCAGTCCATCCTGGTTCCTCCTCTGGAGCTGGAGAGCAGCGTGTCTCTGTGGCTGTCTGCCGTCAGCCAGTACAAGGTCCGCGTCACCTTCTGTTCCTACTCTGTCATGGAGATGTGCACCAAGGGGCTGGGCTCTCAGACAGAGGCTCTACGGGTCAGTCTCCCTACATCTCTACTGGTTTCTACTGTATCTCTACTGATCTAAATTAATCTCAATGTATCTCTATTGAGCTACTTATCTGTTGATTTTAACTGATCTCTATTGATCTCAACTAATCTCAATGATCTCTACTAGTATCTATTTATCTGTTTTCTTGTCTATGCTGGTTAGTTCCCCTACATCTATCTCTACTTATCTGTACTTATTTCTCAATCTTTATGATCTCTATTTATCTTTCTCCTGGTTTCTCTACAACTCTCTTATCTCTACATCTCTCTTTTTCACATGTCTCCATCACAACCAGTATTGTAGTATGGTTCAAAACATCCATGAATATGTACAATATTATATAAGTAATTGATGATTCATTGAACTAAATGATGTAGAAATACAACACATATTGCGACAGTGTCTAACTCCACTCCTCTATCTGCGCAGCTGCGTAACGTGAACTTGTCATGTGTGCGCACCTGCATGGTGGTGGCAGAGGAGCGGCCGCGCATCGCCCTCACCCAGTCCTTCTCCAAGATCTTCAAAGACCTGGGCCTGTCGCCACGCGCCGTCAGCTCCACCTTCGGCTGCAGGGTCAACGTGGCTGTATGTCTGCAGGTGAGAGGGGGAGAGGGGGGGAGAGGGGGGGAGGGAGGAAATTGAGGAATTGGGTGAGGGATGTAAGGATGGAGGGAGGGAGTGATGGGAGTGATAGAAGGAAGGATGAGAGTAATACAAGGAAGGATAAGAGGGAGGGAGAAATCACGTTTAAGTTTGTCTGCAGGTCAGGCAGATGAAGGGATGAGATAGGAGAGATAGAAGGAAGGAGGGGAGGAAGGGATAGCGGGGTGAGAGAGAGGAAAGAAGGGGTCCAGGGCTCAAAATTGCTACCATTTTGATTGCATATGCTCCCGAAATTGTATCTATGCAACCTCAAAATATATTTGAGAACATGTGCAAGTGCTAATAATCATTATGGTGTGACCTATTTCAATATATTTTTAAATGCTTGCTAATTAGCCTCCTGCTGTGAGCTGATACAGTGACCAGTCCACCATTCTATCCACTGTTACATAACCAATTAAACTTTTTCTTTACGTTCTTAACTTTAATGCACATTTTAGATTTTTTAATTTATAAAATTAACATTTTAGTTGTGGTGCTCCCTTATTTTCGGTGGGTGCTCCAAATGTTTTGCTGGTGCTCCTAATTTTTTTTAAGTTGGGAGCACCATTGCTACGAAGTAAAAAAGTTCATTTCGAGCCCTGAGGGTCTTCTGTAATGTCTTCCTTCTGTTTCACTGTTTATTCATTCTGTCTGACCACCTTTTCTCTCCTTTCTGTCTTTCATTTCTCTGTCATCTTCCACTCTCTGTGTGGTGCTATGGCTGTGTGTCCAAACACATGTTGTGTATGTGTGTGTGTGTGTGTTTCTGTCCTCTGGCCCGCCCCCTGTTGTCAGCCCAACAGGCTAGGGAAGCTGGCTGAGCAGGTATGATGGACAGAGGGCTTGACCAACTAGGGCTGAGGGGTGGGACTTGGAAATGAGTAGGGCTGTTCTGATTGGGCTGCTGCTGTTGCCTGGTTTATTTCAGTTTTCATATTGATTTCATGCATGGCGCTGAACGGCCTTCAGCTCATACTTCCTGTCAGCTCCATCTATGGATTAGATTAATATTTATTGGACTGGGCCAGGGAGAACACTACCTTTACATGTTCATATTGCTTTATCATCCTGGGCCTATGATCCAGTAAGATTCCAGTGTGTTGCAGAGCCAGACATTGGTGCTGGCGTGTCCGTTGGTCTATTCGTGATCAAAGACAAAGTCATGGTTAACTTAAGGCACACCTGTGTAGGCTAGAAACCTGTTTATCATCTTCCGGTATCCCTATTGGGGGTATCAACAGGTTTCAACACATTTTTTGTAACATAGTTGGCCTATGTTAGGAATTAGTTGTTTTACATTTAGTCATTTAGCAGACGCTCTTATCCAGAGCGACTTACATTAAGTACAGGCACATTCCCCCCGAGGCAAGTAGGGTGAAGTGCCTTGCCCAAGGACACAACGTCATTTGGCATGGCCGGGAATCGAACTGGCAACCTTCAGATTACTAGCCCAATTCCCTAACCGCTCAGCCACCTGACCCCCTTTACTGATGGCATGCTCCATTAGTACTGCTACAGTTACACAGCAGTTAAGGCAGGGCAGGCTACTGAAAGCTTCCTTTTGCTGTTTTATCGTCTGCTCAAAACTGGAGTCCACGCTGTCCCCCCCTACAGCGGGCTTGGCTGCTCCAAGCTCTCCCTGGGCCCCTTCCCCAAGGGCCAGACAGTGCCCCATGTCCACCACTAGAGGGCGCTCTGACTCATTTACACTCAATCCTGCTGACAATGGACACACAGGAAACAGTTCTCACACACTCCCAGTAAACACAGACCTGTAGCGTTTTTAACCCTCGTTTTCTCATCCCCATCCCCTGACAGAGACACACACAAATACAGTAGTTTAGCTTCTCACTTCTACCCCAATCCCCCTCCCACACATACACTGTAGACCACAACTCTACTGAACAGCAGGTATTCTATGGAGCTAAATCAGGGCCAAATGTTTTGTTCATTCGAAAAAAAATCTTTAGTTGAAAAACTAAAGCTTGACATTGAAAATGTAAGTTTTGGTCAAAAACTTGAAAAATAAAATCATGAATTCAAAGAAATAATAAGTTGACCAATTTCTTTTTCAAGTTGAATAAAATTTCGATTAAAGTCTGGAATGATTTTGAATAAATTATTCATTTTCATTTTTCACTTTTTGATTTTCACATAGTTTCACATGTAATGTTTCCAGATTCAAGATTTTTTTTTTACGGCTTTTGGCCCCGATTTTGCGTAGGGAGCGTGGCTTCAACTCAGAGGCGGGAGTTATGAGTGACAGCCTAACAAAGAGGCAGAAGACTCGGCAGTTGGCAGGCGTCCACTCCGCCAAGGCAACACGCTGGCGCCAGCGCAGAGGTAAGACATGTGAAAGATATTAGCCTTTTTGAGGGTATGTGTCAATGACAAAAAAATTCCACTGCGGGGATAAGTATCTATTCAAAAAGGCTAATATCTTTCACATGTCTTACCTGTGCGCTGACAGTTCAACTCAGTAATTTTCATGGTGATATCTAAATGTTCAAAATGTTACCCTATTCACGTGTGAACAATAGGCCATATTTGGGTCTTTTTCGAAACTTTCCCCTAATGGGATTCTTCTGGGCTTTTTTTTTCTTACTCAGGACATATTGAGGATACAAAATCAGTTGAGTTTGCTTCTGTTGCAATTTGTCCTACCTTTTTTCATAAAATGACTGGACTTGTACCCAAACACAGCTGTCTGTCCTTGGTGCAGACTGATACAGCTGATACACCCTATCCCAAGCATGCATAGTAATAATACTGATAAAGACAATATTTGTTATCTTATCTGGCCTAAACTCTAAACCCTGAAGGTCAAGCATCTGAAGTTGACATGGCTATGCGGTTGCATTCTCCTCTAGCATCATTACTGTCTATCAATGGCTCCCAGCCTGCTTTGTAAAGGACTTCCTTTCCATTTTCAGCAGCTTCTTGAACCCTCCCCACCCTCGCACACATTCACAGTCGGCACACACATTCACAGTCAGTGTGCAGCAGGCAGTAACAGCCCTGTGTGTGTGTGTGTGCATGTGTGTTTCTCCTCAGGGCACAGCAGGACCAGACCCCACTACAGTCTACCTGGACATGAGAGCGCTGCGCCACGACAGGTACTGTACGGAGCTCCACTGTACCTCCACCCACTTTATACTATCCTGAATGAATCCAGAGTTGGGAAAGCCTTTTACTATTCTATATTAAACTATGCTATACTATCCAATGCTCTACTATACTATAATACACTATTTTATAGTATACTATACTATATTGTATAATACTATACTTTGCTATGCTATGTTATACTATACAAAACTAAACTTTATTATGCTATGTTGTACTATGCTATGCTATACTATACCATATTGAACTAATATTATATTGTACTATGCTTTACTATTCTATACTATACTGGTACTAACATGTAGTGGAATTAACCCCAAACATTGTGCCCAGCAGTCCTGTGGATCAGGATATTGCAACTGTAGTGAAAAGTGAGTTGTTGCCATGTGGATGACGAATGTGTGTGTTCCAGGGTGAGGTTGGTGGAGAGAGGCTCACCACACAGCCTGCCTCTGATGGAGTCTGGCAAGGTAAGACAACTTACCCCAGAGCTCCCAACCTTGTTGTTGTGTCACAGTGCAAAGAGCACAGCTATCACACAATTCGTCAATTGTTTAAAAATGTATTTCAATCCAGTGAAATTATACATAATCAAAATCAATTCAGCTAATTTTGCAATTCTCCTTAATGCGGCCCCATGTCGGTGTCCATGAGGAATTTACTTATGCAAAATACGCAGCGGCATCGGTAATCAGTTGATGTGTCTCATCGTCCATGTATTGATCAGTGTGTCAGTACATGGGAAGCTCTTATGAAGGGGGGATAGCTGTAGCTCACTGGTTGGAGCGTTTAACTGCAGAGCAGGAAGTTGTGAGCTCAAATCCCCCCCACTCTGTGGTTGTGTGTCTCCTTCAGATTCTGCCTGGGGTAAAGGTCATCATCGCCAACACCGAAACCAAAGGCCCGCTGGGAGACTCCCACTTAGGAGAGGTGAGTCATCAGCGGTCACCAAAGGTGGGCCACGCCCCCCCTTACAACAAGACACACCTCCCCAGACCAAAGACTATGCCCCTCCACAGTAGGCAACACCTTGTCATACAGAAAGCCATGCCTCTCTCTTGGTAACCCCTCCCTCTCTAACTCTCTCTCTCTTTCTCTGTGTGTGTCAGATATGGGTAAGCAGCCCCCACAATGCTACAGGCTACTACACGGTATATGGAGAGGAGGCGCTACATGCAGACCATTTCAGTACCAAGCTCAGCTTCGGAGATACCCAGACCGTTTGGGCCCGGACCGGCTACCTGGGTTTCTTGCGCCGCACGGAGCTCACAGACGCCAGCGGAGGTGAGGGCCTCTTCAGACTCCAAAACCCTGATTAGAATCCCCTAGGCCCTGACTAGTATACCCTAGGCCCTGATTAGTATACCCTAGGCCCTAACTAAAATCCTCTAGATACTGACTAGAATCCCCTAGGGTCTGACTAGAATCTTCTAGACCCTGACTAGAATCCCCTAGACTCTGACCCCTTTCCTGCCCTGAGAGTATTCAACATGGCTGTAGACAACAACATATTTGTGTATGTTTGAGTGCGGGCTTCTCTCCATGCATGCATCATGCATGCTTATGGTTGTTTGTGTGTGTCAGAGCGCCATGATGCCCTGTACGTGGTGGGATCCCTGGATGAGACCCTGGAGCTGAGAGGGATGAGGTATCATCCAATTGACATTGAGACCTCTGTTATCCGCTCACACAAAAGCATCGCTGAATGGTGAGATATGGAATCTTACATTTAGACCCTCCTTATTGCTTTTACTATATTTTTTATTTATATGTAACCTTTTAAAAACAACTTATTTTGAATTCAAATCACAGGAATATTTGAATGCTTTTAGAGCAACAAAAAAGGAACCAGAGAGGGTACAATTTGTGTGGAAATTATGAAGTTTGCTTGCAGCCGCCGCAGCTGGGGCAGTTTATTTAACTTAATCACCCCCAAATATATTGTTTAATTAAGATCAAATGTACTATATAATGTTCAAATATTTGGAGAAAGACAGAATGGGGTGTACATTTTTATGTTACTAAAGGACAAACACACAACTTATTACTGTATCTTAAAAAAAGTATGTATATTTATTATTGATGAAGATTGTACAGATTAAAAAACAGGCTACATTTGCTGCCTAGCCTACATAGCTAGCAAAGAACGGACAAAAAAAATACAGGCCGTTGATATTCACTCAGTTGTCACTGCAAACACGACAAGTATCGTCCGCTCCACCGGACATTCGCCACAAAATATACATATTTCCTAAACCATGCAACAGAACCTACAGAACCTACAAAATAATAGCATAGCTATCGGGTACAATACACACATTTTGCCACCTGTCTGCAAAAACTGGGACGAATTAGGGCGGGTATAATAATGTATATGTGAGGTAACAATTGTGTGGTTTGCTGATAGCAGTCAAATTAATTAAAAAAATCTGATAACACAGCCCATCTTCTCCTCTTCCCCATCTATTCATCCATTTCATTTATCTCCCATGCTCTCTACCCTCCCTCACCCTTCTCCTTTTTCCTCCCCCCTTCTCTCCCCCATCCTCTGCTCCCCCTCTCCTCCTCCTCATCCAGTGCTGTGTTCACCTGGACCAACCTACTGGTGGTGGTGGTGGAGCTGGAGGGCTCCGAGCAGGAGGCCCTGGACCTGGTGGCCCTGGTCACCAATGTGGTCCTGGAGGAGCATTACCTGATCGTGGGCGTAGTGGTGGTGGTCGACCCCGGGGTCATCCCCATCAACTCACGCGGGGAGAAGCAGCGCATGCACCTGAGGGACGGCTTCCTGGCTGACCAGCTGGACCCCATCTACGTAGCCTATAACATGTAGACAAACTTCGGGTGTCCAAAGAGGTGGGAAGGCCTCTGTGTGTGGATGCAGCTCAGCTGCGTGAGAACAGAGGAAGGAACAGTACTGTCTGTCTCAGTGCGGCTGACAAACTTTGTTTGGTGCGGGAGGACAACTCACTTGTAGAAAACAGAGAATGTGGGAAGAGGAAAAAAGGATGGGGAAAAAAACAACCTGGGATGAAAGCAACTGAAGTAACCCTCTGTGTTTGTGTTTCACTTTTGCTTTGAGGGCAGAACTCCCACTGTATGTTCTAAGTCTGTGCATTCATTTCTTAATTAGGAACATTGCAGGATGTTGCATAACTGGCTTTATTATAGGTTCCTTTTCAGTTCTGCCACCTTAATGTCAGCTGCAGTAGCCATTCACTTGTGCCATAAACCACTTATTGAGTTTCTAAATTCTTACTTTTCAAAATGTACTTTCAAATATGGATCATTCATTTACTGTTTTTATTTCAATGCAAAAAATGCAATATGCTAGAAACTTTGTCGCATTAAATTACTTGTGATGTTGACATGATTTTCTTTAACTCATAAGGTGACAAGGAACATAATCATAATTTAGCATTAGCAACTTGCCAAATGTTTTAAATTAAGCCTTAAATATTTCCAGATGCCTATTCCTAGCTGTTTAAACTTGATGTAGGTTTGTGAAGAGGTGAAGATGGACATGACATTATTTCATGATTGCAAACAAAGTACTTCTGGCATAATTATATAAATATAGGTGATCTGATTATCTTTTAAATACATGCTTCTTACAAACCTAAGTTCCAGTGTCTCTTATGTAGTTTCACACTCTCGCTCCAGTAATTGTGTCTTTGACCATCTCCATCTGGAACTACTGCACTGCATAAGTGGTAACAAACAGGAGCACTTAGTAACTAGGCGGGCAACTGTCTCACCTAACATTAGCCAGAGAAGAGCTCATGGTTTTGAGATTTTATTCAATTGCATGTACTGTATGAGGCTAAGTTAGGCTTACCCCGTTCAACATACCACAAATTGTACAGACCACTTGTGAATGGTTTATTTCTTTTATATGTGCACACCAGTTTGGAAACAGGCAGCAAGCCTGCTGTAATTATGTACAGGTTTTGTGTAAGTTATTTCTGTGTCAGGTTGACTGTTCATAACCTGATACTTATGAACAAGACTGAAACTGGTGAAACTCATCCCCATTTCCCCCTGAATAACATAAGTTTTAAATGGTTTCTCTTGTAGGAAGACAATAGCTACAGGAGCCTTGTAAACATTTTGTATTGTATAGACACTGGGGACTGGCTACTTGAGAGATGACACGAAAGCACACGCTTCTTCAGTTATAGTGACAGAGATGTGAGAGCGCTCATCCTCAAGACATATCCAAGGATGTGTCTTGTATTCTGGCAAATAGAGGTTGCATTGTCTGATACGGTTTGTTGTCATTATTTTCATAACATGGTTTCTAATATAAATTAAATAAATACAGTGCTTTTATTCAATGTACAGTTTTTTTCCTGACAAGACTTTCCTACTAATTCTACAACTGTATGTGTGCTGTTTGTACTATATTCTTTGTTAATATATGAAAATGTACTTTCAAATTACAAACGTTGAACATATCAATGACAAGTTGTATAACCGTCCTTATAACGAGTAAACTTTCGGATGCTTTCTGATCACATAACGTAGCATAATGTTGATAATGTCATGGGAAAGATGAATAACAAGTAGAGAAAAATTAAGCTGCATATAATATTTCATTACGTTTTATTTCATCAGATTCACAAGGAAAACATTTGGTATGCATGTCAGATGCACAAATGTTTTTCTACAAACATTTTTAATTGTTGTTCATTTAAATTTTTCGATTGACACAAAACAAAACACTTTTAATCTCTAAAAGTGTACATGTATCTGAAATCAAGTACTGTAGATGATTCAAGTATATCCTTATTAAAATAAAGAAAAACAAGGTACATCAAATCATGTAAAAATACAGTGGTTATAGTTATAGTAAGTTTATAGTTAACATGCAAAATCTTAACATTTAGAACTTTTAAACATAAAATCACCATCTCAGAAGATAAATGCATCTACTTTGCTTAAAAGCTCTGATGCCAAGTCCAGCACTTGCACTTCACTTGCAGATTTGAATCGCTCGTTTGGAATGTAGGGTGATGGGTGGCAGTTGGGATACTGAGTCTTCTTGGGGTCAACTCCAATTTTCTTCAGTCTGTCCACAATGCTATGCAAAGTCCTTAATTGGGGGCTGAAGCCTGACACGTCCTCAGCCATGTTTGAGATGGAGAGGTTTGTAGGATGGTGTCCATGTCTTTTGTACTCTGCGGCGATAAGAGCCTTTTCCACTGCCTGGTGCACCTTGAACAGACACCACTCTGTGCTCCCTCTTCCGGACTCACTACGAGCTGCTGTCAAATCACAGTTTGCTTGTCTGTACCACCGCTGAGCCTCTGCTCTGTTAGGCTGTGGCACATTTCCATGGTGTGTCCAGAAGTTGTTATTGTATGAATAGTGAGGTCTTTGACTCCTCTCACGTCCACCCCGATGATGGTTGGCCTCCTGATCCCACTGATAGTAGAAGCCGCTGAAATTTGAGTTCCATCTCGGAGACTGTGTTGGTCCACTGAAATGTGTGTTTTGTCTTCGGTCAGTCGTGCTCCTTTTGCCACTCTCAAGTTCTTCTATTTTGTTCTTCAAGTACTTGAATGCCTCAGTGGCAAGCTGTTGAAAGTCAGGATTTTTGTCGGGGTGCCATCTCAGGTAAAGTCGACGGATGGCTTTGCACCTCTCCTCCATGGGCAGAATCCAGATCTCTGACAGGCATTCGTCGATTTCTTCTTTGACCTCCTCAATAGACTGTGGTAAGCTCCTTGCAGAAGAACTAGGTGGCCTTGGCACAGACGCACAGGGTTCATGTGGCACAGGGCCTGCGACATGCTGCACTGCCATACAGGTTGATTCTGTGTAGGTGAATCGCTTTTCTTCCCGTTTGAACTGATGAAGATCAAGGGTGCTTACTTCGATAAATTCATCTTCTCCAATTTGTATTTTATATCTGCTAGAATATCGTCCTGAGCTCCCTGGTGGGGTATGAAACTGCTCTACAATTACTGCGTAGACATATTCCTCATTGGATCCCTTCTTGTAGCCAACGTACTCCCCTTCCTCAAAGTTGTTGAGGATGTTCATGTCAAGGGCATCAACCCATTCATCAGGAATAACACTTCCGGCCTTCGGTGGGAGGAAGTCCTCTGTTTTAGCAATGTTGTGGATTCCATTCTCTTCCAGTGTTTTCAGAACCTCCAGCATGTGGTCACACATCAGAAGTTCCCCAATGACTGGAAGAACGCCTGCCGATAGTTTGTATTCCAAATTAGCATTTATTTCTTTTGTCAGTCTCATGGTGATCCTGCTCATCACTTTAGGGCCAATCTCGTCATTGTGTTTCAAATAGATGGAACAACATTGCTGCCCCTTTTTGACGTACATCTCAACAACAGTTTTTCCCAGCAGCTGTTGGTCAAGCCAAAGACCTGTTTCAAGGTACTTGCAGCAGATTATCTGAATATTGCCAAATGTTTTCTGACAGCTGCTAGCAACTTCTTGCTCTGTTATTTTCCCCTGAAACTGGTGTCTGATGAGACAGATCAGTCCGTATGTAAAGGCAGCTGAGGATAAGCGTTTCTGAAACCATCCACCAAACTCACATCCCTCTCCATCCTCACAAAGCTCCTTGCTTGATTCCTCCAGATTGTACACAGCTATTTTGGAAAGCATTTTGGGCCTCAGCTTCTCTGGTAAGAGTTGCAGGAGTTTCTGATCCATGTACATGTCCTTCACCAAATCGCAGTAAGGGAGTTTCTCAAGGAGCCTCAAACAGCTCAATGCACCCTCAAACCTGCTGGCCTGGAAGACAGTGTCATTGAAATACAATGTGTGTGAAGGATACAATTTATGATCTGTTGATGGCAGATACAAGACTTGTGGCAGGTTTGGGGTTGACTGACTTTCTTTTAAAAGACAAAACAGCTGCTCTACTGCACACTTGACTGCTATCAGCTGACGTGCATGCAATGCTTGTTTGTCAGAGGTATTCAAATTAATTTCTTCTAGCACACTGCAATACTGCATTGCAGTAGCCATGTCACTGACACCAATTTTCTTGAAGAACTTTTCATATTTTACATCTTCTGGAGGAATTCGGTACAAATAGGGTCTATAATCCAAATGATTGGGCAGTACCAGTGCTGTTTGTTTAGCCTTTGCCAGTTCTTTATTATGCTCAACCAGCACAAGAGGGAGGTCGGACAATGGAGAGGGGTCAAAGTCCATTGCTTGAAGATAGGCATAGGATTGTCTGAAAACTTCAGCACGAGTCTTAATCTTGTCCCCATGCAAAAAAGATTTGCATGGGGAATTACAGATGTTTTTTAGGTTACATGTAACTCGTTCTTGAGGTGGTTTGTCTACAGCTCCAGCATCCCTCATCATTTGCAAGTTTGTCTGTGTGTTGTTGGGTAAGGCCAGTATGGGCATTGAGGTCCAGATTACATTTTGATGATCAGGGTCTCTTTCTATCAGAGAGCCTCGGATTGCAACGGTTGTCCTCTCAGTTGCAAATGCTTGATGATATTTGCTCAAACTGCTTTCGATTTGGATGGGATATATGAACTTAATGCCACCAATCACTTTCAGAAAGTTTGGTGATCGTTTTTTGACATTGTTCTTTAAAATTGTGTCAAACAGTGTTGAAGATTTCTGTTTAAGTGCTTTGAGGTTGGCAGTGCCTTGAGCACCTGATTCAATTTGTTTAGCAAAATCGATCATTTCATCATCTGTCACAGTACACTTCATGCCAAGTTTTTTGAGCAAATCTTTTGCTGAAATAGTGTCCTGAGAATGTTTACAGATTGAATCCCAAAAACCTTGTGGTACAAATCTCTCTTGTGGCAGCATGATCTTGTACAACATCACATTCTCATCAAAGAAGTATGAGGCCATCTCCAGATTCCCATGGGCATTGTGAATTAATCTCACTTTTGACATTGTAGAGATGATTTGGTCATGACACCCATTACATTCTGAAAGACGAAGCGACAAAAGCAGTTGAACAGAATTAATTTTTTGAGCCTCTGAAAGCTGATGTATTTTAGGCATGATGAATTGTACAAAGTACTGCAAATCATTTAAGATTTGTATTTTTAACTTTTCTGCCAGGTCCTTATTCTCAACAGTGCTTTTGAGAAAAATGTTCTCATCTGCCATGTACAAATCTGGAAATATTTCGATTAAGTCAGTGCTGAGGATGAACACCTTTTTGTGTCCATCTATCTGTTGTCGCCCACCCTGGATTGTTTCAAATAATGGCAGTGACTTGAGTTTATTGACAAATGCCTGTGTGTCCTCTGACTTCGATATTCCAGACTGAAGAAAATATTGAAGTTTACTCAACTCTTCTTTGGGAAGTGGTTGAAACTCTGAGGGTCTCAGCTGACAGACCTGGCCTAAGACAGCGCTTTCATTCCTTGTGTCCAGGTACCCTGAATGTAGGTGTTGATGCAGCTCTTTGTCACACTTGTGGAAGAATGACAAGTTAAGTTTCGTGAAGCCAAGTTTAAGGAGAATTGATGAAATGTAATCCGACGGGAACTGAATTACACTTAACATCTTGCTCATTGTTTGAAGCAAATGTTTGTTATTTAGCCTCGGGCACACAACAGGCAAAATGGGCAAGTCGGAGAACAGCACCATGATAGAATTCAGAGCATGATTTTGATCTCTGTCTTCCGATGCTGCCTGTCTGAGTTGACTACTTAAGAATAGCCATAGATCTTTCAAGAATTTCTCTGTAGTCTCATTTGGAACATGGAGACCACTGTGTAGATCCACATCACAGTCTACAAGTAGGTTCAGCAGGGAAGTTGTCAAATATTTGACTGCAACAGGAATTGTCAATTCCTTAAGAAAGCATTTCTGCAGAAGATGCAGGTCTTGGAAGAGGTCATCAGCAAAATCTTTCTCATATCCACAGAACAATTTGTTAAACCTTGTCAGAAGTTTGGGTGAGTCAAGGCTGAACACTCTGAGAATCTGATCTTTTGTGAGAAGAAGAGGAAGTCCACTGATTGATTGAGAACAGTTTGGTTGTACATCTTTTAAGCAGTACTTCAGGAGTGCAGAGCATGTGTCTTTGTCTCTGATCAAAGTCTGGTTGATGGGGAGAGGTAAATCCATATCCGTTTTGGTGGGATCATTCATTGGTTTTGTTCTCAAGTATTCCCCAACTGTCAAAGGGCTGATTGTTTTCACCTCGACTCCGGACGTTTTGAAACTTTCCCATATTTTTGACATTTCATTAGAGAAGGGGACCAACTTCATGCCAACATCCTCTAAAACTGCATTTAGACTTTCTTTGTAATCTGCTAAATAAGGCATTTCGACAAGTTGTCTCTTGGTCACACTACACCAACCCAAAGAGAAGTTCTTAATGAGTCGAATTACTCTACTGTTGAGTGGAACTTCCTGTGTGGATCTTTGTAGTATTGGAATAACTGTGACCTCCCTTTCATTGACTGATCTATACACCTCATGGATCATGTCATGCCAGTCTTGACTTGTGTCTTTTGAGACATGGGGGAAAAAGCACAAGAATGAGCTGTCAAAACCTGGATCATGGCGTGTGGAAATCATTTTCCTGTTTTTCAGCTGACAGCGAATGTGATAAAGCAGATCTGCATACAGCGGAGCGATTATGTTCAGTTTCAATGATTCATTCCAATCAGCTTTCACACTTTTCCCATCTTCTTTCCAGAGATCCCTCCTAGATGCATCCACTTCAAAGTTTCCATTTACATGGATTGGGAGTCCTGTTTGACCTGATGGCAATGGCAGAGAGCAAAATGCCCTTCCAATGAAATCTTTCCCAGCTGGTTTGGATCTTACACATGCTGCCAAAGCTGCCTGTGGAACTTTTAAAGACTGTTGTGCTCCACTTGTGTTTTTCAAGGAGCCAAACCGCTCTGCAATCGTCCACTCACTTTCCCTTTTATCAGATAATAAAATCTGGACATTGTAAATGGTTTGATCTGGTGACATTGTGCTGTTACCTGGCAGTACATGTTGTATATGGTTTTGAAATCTAAGTCTTTCCACACTGCTCTTTTCAGGGAGTCTTTTTTCAATTGAGAAGATAGTTTTGAGCATATTTGTTTCTGGGCTGATTTCATGAAACTGTATTTTGCCAATGTTCTTCAGGAAGAGAATGAGCCCCTCAGGATCTTCTGACAGAGCTGAGCAGAGCTCCTGAATGTCTTCATCAGTGACTCCCTGTTGTGATATTTTTGAGACATTTGCATTAGCACCCATCCTGAAAGGCAATCGGAACATTGTACCGTTTTCAAGGTCAAACGTGTCTGGAAGAAATGTTTGGTAAACATCGCTGAACATTTCCTTAAATTCACTTCTTAGGTCAAACTTGCAGCCAGGTAGTTTTTTGCTTTCAATATATTTCCGACCAGGATCTGATATACAGAGCCATTTGTCACCTGTTATAATCGAAGGGCAATCAGTCAGATGGTAAACTGAGTTGAATCCGAGTCCGTATTTTCCTGTTTTTCCTGGAATGCTGTGCTTTCCACCTTCCCCAAGCTGTTGAATGCCTTTCATATCTGCGTCAGTAAAAACCTTGTTGTTGTACACACACAGTGCAGGGCCTTGCAGAGGATTCCATCTGTTTCCAAAGGTTTTTTTGCTACTGTGCCTTCTCTTGTCCCACACAAAGTGAATTTCTGTTGCCTCTGCATCATCAGCATTTTGGATGAGCTCTTTCAGGATATCCTTCTTTGATGGATAAGCAGCAATTATGTTTTTGATACGGACTGTCAGTTCTTCGTGTTGCCCGAACTCTGTGGCATATGGTGAGAAGTCTTCCACCAAATGATCTTCCAATGTGTGATTTCTTGTTGTGTTTGCTCCAAAATGGAGAGCCATGACACGAGGGATATTTTCATGGCATAAAGTGATGCCTGAAACAGGAATCCAGGGGCTGTCATTGTAGTAGAGATTGTTTGCTGTTTGCAAAACACCGTTTTGATCAGGTATGAGGCAAGCACTTTGTTTAGTTTCTTTGGTTGAATATAATCCCCTTACAATTATTGTGAAACAAATTTGAAGGTCACTTTTGGAAAGTGATCTGTGTCCGTATTGAGTGGACAATTTATTAAGAACATTGTTGAACTGTTTTACTGTGAACTGCTTGCTGATGCCTACACATTTCCACAGCTCATTAAAATTGACAAAGGCATGTGGAAGGATATGAAGATAAGGTTTAGCATCAAATTCTCCACATTCTGCTACAGATGTCACATGTACAAACTTGTCTTCTGCTAGAATAAAGGGGCAAGAGTGTGCCAGTTGAGAAATTAGTGGGCTGTCCCTCTGATTGTCGCACAGCCACTGATTCAGAAATTTGTAGCACTCATGAGCTATATTGAAGAGCACTTTTTTATCAAAATTTGGTGGTACACAGGTTGCTTTATTTAGTTGTTGAAGTACAATGTTAAGTGGTGGACTTACGCAAATTCTCAACTTCTGGAGGACTACATCATCGCTGTGTATTTTAAGAAGTGAATGGTCAACAACACATTTTGTCAGGTTGACTAGATGGCGACACTTGTCAGTGTAAACATCCATGGGCTTCTGGAGTGTCACCATTATGTCACTTTCTTCATTGGTATTTACTGGATGAAATGCTGGAATGAATGCTGTGTTCCTCAATGTGTCCCAGAATGGTGAATCTTTTTCATCTTGCATGTTGCAGTGTATCCTCATCAACTCCAGGATACACTGAAGGTGCTTGTATGCCTTCTCCTGATTTCTGTGCCAAATACCAGTAGTGATCCTCACTCTTTCTGTGATCTCCTTCAAAGGAAGACTGTCACTTAGCATCCCCAGTTCTAATAAACGCTGAATTCGTTTGGGAGAACAATAGTCATTTTTGGTGCCACCAAGAAAACGCCCCTCCTCTGGTTCAAACAAACTGCCCACTTTCCCTGATGGGTTCACAAGTTTTTGGATGAACTGTAGTTGTCCATCTGTCTGTGTAGGGATGCATGGATAGCTCCTTAGTAGATTGTCAACTGCACAGTTATTCAGATCAATTGCGTGCAGAACAAGAGCATCCCTACTCTTTGGATCCATCGTGCTCAAGTTGTTGAACACCAGTTGTTGGTAAAACTCTTCCCAATTCATAGTTCTTTCCAGCAGAATCTTATCAAAGCCTGCTTTTAAGAAACTTTGTCTCACCCACCCTGGTAGAGGAACAACATGACAGGATGACGGTGCCTTGGAATTCCCTTGACACACCTCTGTTGCAAGTTTTCCAACAACTTTATTTTCTTCAATGTCTGTGTGTAAAAATCTTGCCTTATCCATTGAGAACCATGTTCTCCCATCACTTAGGAGCTCGAGAGTTTCGCCATGGTGTGGTTGTGCGATGACGGAATAAAAGGCATCCACCAATGGTTTGAAGGCTTTGCTCACTTTCTCTTCGTTGGGCCAAAATGTGTAGTAATCGTAACTTTGCAATGTTCCACTTTGTGCCATGTTCTTCAGCACTTGGAGTACGTTTACGTATGCCATGGTACCAGCATCCTCGAGCAGAGCTCTGTTCCACTCATTTTTCACTCCACTCTCCCAGAGACCTTTGCGATTAGAAGTCACAGCAAATGTTCCATTCACATTCACAGGGAGGCCTGTGTCAATGGGAAGAGGAAGGAAGCAAAAGGCCTGGCCGACAAGTTTAGTTTCAGACTTCACCCATTTGCCAGTTTGTTTTTCGCGGCTTAAGGGTACAGCTATACCAGCAATTGGCAAAGAGAATTTGGTCTGATTATTTTCTCTCTGGGCCATTTGTAAAGATTGATGTGTCCCAAAGCAGTTATATAAAAGCCAGAATTGTACATCTGATCCTCTACAATGTTGTTGAGTTATTTCAGCAATGTTGACGTTATCGTAATTAATGACTTGTTTGCATTTTGTACCATGTTTCCTCAAGGTTGCCAGAGCCTTACTTTGTTTTGCTTGTTGAGTGTTGCCAACTGGAATCACTTCCACAATTTTCTTGGAGATTGTGAACAGTGTCTCTGTCTGGCCATCTTCAGGAGGAGTTGAGGCATTGTTGGGAAGGTTTTGTAGAGATACGGTGTTTATGTTCTTCAGAAAGAGCAAATGGGTTTGTGAGTTATTGGTAAAGTCCTGTTGAAATGTGATTATGTCACTTCTGTCATACACATTTGAGCAAATCTCTGATTTGAGTGCTTCTTCTTGTGTTCGAAAAGGTAACTTGATGAGAGTGCCAGGGTAAAATGTCTGAGTGCTTTCCTTGGACAGATTACAATCGAAAATGCGCTTGTAGGGTTTGAATTGATTAGAAAATCTGTACAGAACCTGTTGTCGAGACAGGTCAAGTTTTATTCCAGGATTTGCATCGCCTTTTATGTGCTTTTCCAGGTGGGTCACATTTGGATCAAGTATCAAAAGCTTATTACCACTGAGAATGGAAGGAATGTCAGTCAAATGATACACAGTATTGAATCCAAGTCCAAATTTCCCTATTTTTTCTACCTGGTTTTCCTTTGATCCAGATCCAACTCGGGTAATATTTCTCCAATCATTGTCTGTGAAGAGCTCATCATTGAATGCCCAAAGACAAGGTCCATTGCAAAGGCTCATTCCAGGGGATATTAGACTTTCAGGAGGATCTTTATGTTTTCTGAAATCCACCATAAACTTACAGGTCTTCGCCCCAGCATCTTCAGCATTTTGGATGAGCTCTTTGAAAATGTCGTTGTCCTCATCATATTCTTTGAGAATGTTCTTAATCCTCAGTGTTATTGGTTCTGACTGGCCACACTGTTCTATCCCAATGTGTTCTGGACTGAGGATCCGGGTGCTAAGGAGTGGTATCTTGAGCCACTCCGCAGTCTCTCTTGAAATGTCCTCATGGATGACATAGAACTCCTCTTGGTCCTTCTCTAGATCATCCAAACCATCCCTGCTCACATCACAAAACAAGGCCATGGACAGTGGTTTCAAGGTAAATCTTTGACCCTCTTCCATCACTGGCACAGGGGTATCGTCACTGACAGCCCTACTCACCTTCTTCATCCATTTCAGAATGGCTATGGACAATTTCAGCTCGGAGGGGTTTCCAAAAGGTGGCTGCCTCTCATCAATGGAATGTTTGATGTTGGTTAGGATGTCCCCTATTTCTTTTTCTGAAAGGCATGACCTCACTCCAAATTTGGTTAACAACCTCTTGTAAGGGAGAAACTCCTCTGGCACTTTCCCTATGTAGGAGGTCAGATCCAGATCAGGTGGGTAGGTCAAAACTACATCTCTGGGAAATACAAATTGGTTGTGGATCCATAGCCAAGGTTTACAGCTCAACATGACTTTTATGAAGTCTAACATGTGGTCTTGCATGAATTTGTAAGTGCTATGCAATGTAATCTTGAATTGCACACCATGTGGATCACAAATTGACAAATTGTCCAATACCTTTTCAGCAGGAGGCAGGCACAGAAGTCCAAGTTGCCTGCTCACTGTCTCTTTGAAGACTCCTGTGAGAGGCATGACATTGCCCACAATGTTTTCATACTTTGCATCTCTTACTTCTTCTGGCTTGAAAAAAAAACTTGTTTTTGTGCTTCCCTTGCTGTTGCCTAGCATTGCGCCTGCATTTGCACATGGGATCCATTGCAGTTGTGAGAGTTGGTGAAGCTGCTTTGCAGAGAACTTAGACAGCAGATCATTATCATTCAGCAGTCTCAAGAGAGTATCTGATTTTTTGCCAGCCTCTTGTGGTGAGTGAACATACAATTTCTCAATCTGAGTGGTAACATGCAAAACATTGCTAGGAGTGATATCCCTTTCTTGGGCCAGCAATCCAAGGCACTTTAAGCTCTTGATCATCTCTGGAGTCTGTGTGAACACTTGTGGTGGGAAAAAATCTGCATCAAAAAGGATTTCAAACTTTTTGTTTCCTGGATCGAAAAAGCCAGATGCCTTCTTCCGCTCTCCTCTTTCTATTTCAATGAAGCTCAAATCCGCACATCTCCTGTACAAGTCCTCATTCTGAGAGAAAAGGAAACTGCCATTTTGTAAGATCCAGGTCATTATCCTCTCTGTCTCTTGTTTCCTGTAATTCATCTTAATGCTATCAACTAAACAAATGGACACTTGAGCTGAATCTAAGAGATCAACTTTAAGCAAGCATAAAAGTCGGCGATCAGCCTCTGTGACACACTGCACAACTGCATCAGGCATGGGAAGATCAGATGGGATCTTTGGAAGTGAACTTAACACTGCAGCCTGCTTTGATTGTGCAGCAACATAATCGTCAGCCATTGAGCGGAAGAGAGGCAATTGTGAGACAAGTTTTTGTTCTGAGACTGAGAGGTTACCAAGTGAAGAGAGATAGTGTTTTAGTTCTTCCTTTTCAGTATGAGAAGCTGACTGGAGTCCCTTGATGACCTTTTGGGCATCCAAGTTCATGAGCACTTGCAAAGTACTCTTTGGGCTTGGTGGTAACACATACGATTCAAGGTCTTGGTGCTGAAGAAATTCATCTCGATTTACAACTGTACCCCCAACCTTCCTTATTACTTCTGCAACATGGTCTGACAGGGTGTCTTGCTTACTATTCTTGAAAAGCAGAGTTGGCTTTTGTTGTAGTCTGGCAAGTTGTTTTGAATGGCTTCCATCCCGCAAGGACTCAATGGGTATTAATGGCATGCCAATGAAATGCCGTAGCTCGTCAAAATTAGAGTCAAGAAATTTCCAGAACTCTTGGAGCCACTTCAGGGGTGGATGCTGAGCATTCCTTAGTGCCCAGGTAACATGCCCATCTGTCTCTTTCCATTCCTTTGGTACATTATTAATGGCCAATTCAGCGACTAATGCTGCATCCAGGTTGCATACAGTGAATAAATCTGAAAAAATGAACATAGTATAAATATAGTGTCTTAAAGCGAAAGCATATATAACCCCAATTCCAGAAAAGTTGGGACATTGTGTAAAATAAAATAAAAAACAGAATACAATGATTAACAAATCTTAGAAACCCATTATGTTATTCACATTAGAACATACAACATGTCAAATGTTTAAACTGATGAAATGTACAATTTTAAGGAAAAAATAAGGTCATTTTGAATTTTATGGCAGGAACACGTCTCAAAAAAGTTGGGACAAGGCCATGTTCACCACTGTGTAGCATCCCCTCTGCTTTTAACAACAGTCTGTATCTGTCTGGGAACTGAGGAAACCAGTTGCTGTAGTTGTGGGAGAGGACTGTTGTCCCTTTTGTGTCTGATACAGGATTCTTGCTGCTCAACAATCCTGGGTCTTCTTTGTCATATTTTTCGTTTCATGATCCACCAAATGGTTTTAACTAGTGAAAGGACTGGACTGCAGGCAGGCCAGTTCAGCACCCGGACTCTTCTATTACGAAGCCATGCAGTTGTAACAGATGCAGGATGTGGTTTAACATTGTCTTCCTAAAATATGCAAGGCCTTCCCTGAAAAAGATGATGCCTGGATGCAAGCAAATGCAATGTTGCTCTAAAACCTGTATATACCTTTCAGCATTGATGTTGCCTTTCCAGATGTGCATACTGAGCACTAGGCACTAATGCACCACCATCAGAAAAGCAGGTTTTTGAACAGAGCTCCGATAACAAACCGGTTGGTCCCTCTCCTCTTTAGTCTGGAGTACGCAGCGTCCAAGGTTTCCAAAAAATAATTATATTTGTCTGACCACAGAACAGTTTTCCCACTTTGGCAGTCCATTTTAAATGATCTTAAGCCCAGAAAAAATGGCAGTGTTTCTGGATCATGTTCACATGTGGCTTCTTCTTTGCATGATTGAGCTTTAACCTGCATTTGTGGATGGCACGGCAAACTGTTTTCACAGACAATGAGTTCTGGAGGGTGTTTCTGAGCCCATGCAATGATTTCCATTACAGAATCATACCTGTTTTTTTATGCAGTGTTGCCTGAGTGCCTGAAGATCACAGGCATGCAGAGTTTATTTTCCCCCTTGTCCCTTACACAGAGATTTCTCCAGATTCTCTGAATAATTGTATTATATTATGTACTGTAGATGATGATATATTCAAAGTCTTCACAATTTTAAGATGAGGAACATTATTCTGAAATGGTTCCATAATATGTAGATGCAGGTTTTCGCAGATTGGTGAACCTCTTCATCATTACTTCTGAGAGACTCTGCCTCTCTTAAGTTTTTTTTTTTACACCCAATCATGTTACTGACCTGTTTGCAATTAACCTAGATAGTTGCAAAATGTTCCTCCAGCTGTTTTTTTTAGTAACACATTTTCCAGTCTTTTATTGCCCCCGTTCCAACTGTTTTGAGACGTGTTTACATTTAGTCATTTAGCAGATGCTCTTATCCAGAGCGACTTACAGTAAGTACAGGGACATTCCCCCGAGGCAGGTAGGGTGAAGTAGCCTGGTCCTAACCAGACTCTCGTACATTTAATTTGTACAGAGAGTCTGGCCTCGCTCCATTGTCAAGCGTTGACTTCCTTGTAGGCGGGTACTCTGTTGAAGTTTACTATTAACTATTGGATCTGCCCAGAGCCACTCTGATCTGTCATAACCAATCGCTAGCATTCGCCTTAGCCAATTCCTTCACCACTACTGTAATAGAGCTAGCTGCCGTAGCTGGAAAATCAAACTGTTCCCGAACCCCGTGGGGAGGAGGGCCACAGCATCATGGCCACCAACAAAACTCAGCAAAACTTGTTCTTGCTCTGGCTTTAGCTTATGGATATTCGGCAGCGTTGCCACAACGGACTGAATGGCTTCGCTCGCATCTTTCTCCACCGCCATTACGTAACTACAACACAAACTAGTGCACGACAGCCATTCCCTCTGTTCGCTGATTGGCCGGTAGAAAATTAACCGGAGACATCTGACTTACTTACCTCTTGGCCAGACCAAGTACCGAAGCAAAATCAAAATTGAGCGGAAGTACGTAGGAGGGCAGAGCCAGGCTAAGTGTGAAGTGCCTTGCCCAAGGACACAACGTAATTTTGCACGGCCAGGAATCGAACCAGCAACCTTTTGATTACTAGCCCGATTCTCTAACCGCTCAGCCACCTGACTCCCTCGTGTCGCTACCATCAAATTCAAATTGATTATTTTTTTCCTTAAAATTGTACATTTCCTCAGTTTAAACATTTGACATGTTTTATATGTTCTATTGTGAACAACATAATGGGTTTATGAGATTTGTAAATCATTGTATTCTGTTTTTTATTTTATTTTACACAACGTCCCAAGTTTTTTGGAATTGGGGTTGTATATAATCTATAAGTAAATCTACCTAGAATGTAGCTCATTGTACAGTGCCTTGAAGCACTCTGAAATTCTTACTTCTTGTTGCTAGTTTCCTTAGATGTTCAACGCTGGTGGGGCTCAGATCTTGAAGAATAAATTTGGTTTGGTATCCTGGCAGCAGCACCCTGGACCGGAAATAAACGTATTTTTAGAGGAAAAAACTATTGGATCAGAGGATCACAATCCCACAAGACTGACAAGAAAATGACTTACCTTTGAAAAGTGTTGTTGTCTATCAGCACAAAGTCGTCTTTTTTGTTTGTGAAGGATTTGAAAGTTCCATCACTGAGAGGAAGCAACTTAAGACCCAAAAGGTCATGGTAATTCCCATCACTCAAGATGTACTCAAGAAGACAGAGTTTGTCCTCTTTGGATAGGTTTAACTCTGCATCTCTGTGGAGAACATCTCGAACAAAGTCTGGAGTCACCCATTTCAGTCCATCAGGGTCTGGAAAAGCTAATTGAATCGCTCTTGAGACGTGCTCTGGAAAGGTTACAAGCTTCTCCCCAAAGAAGATCATAGTCCTTGTCACAGCAGCCATTATTTCAGGTGCCATAGCATTATAGGATGGGCATACAGCCTCTGAGGGAGAGACAAACTGTATTTCATCTGCAGCAAGGGACAAGATTGGGATGTTTGCTCCAAAAAGCCGTTTTAGGACATCCACTGCAACTTTATGCCACTTCTCTTTATGTCCAGTCTGAGAGACATTTGGCCAAAGACCATACACATAAAAGGCAGAAAGATCAGATAATGAGCCCTTGGATAAGTTGATGGCGTCCTGGATAATAGTTAGGTATGCTAACGGGAGGACTTCTTCTATCAATAGCTCATTCCACATGGCAGCTTCATCATACTTCTGGTCTTCCTCTTGCCACTTGATGTGTCTTCTGTTGTCTGTGAGGCCAAAGCAGGCATTCACATAAACTGGGAGACCTGTCTTGTTGGATTCATTATTTGGAAGAGGCAGAAAGCAGCTCAGTCTACCATCAGTTGGGACACTGTCTTGACCACACTGGAATGCTAAATCAACCTGAGGCCGAAAACATAGCTTCTTTGCAAGTAAGTCCAACTTTGTTACATTTCCCTCTTTCATACAACATGTTGTCACAAGCCACCTCGTTGTCTTTGTCTGCTCTTGGTCTTTTGAAGTTATAACTTTGAAGCATGTTGAACTTTCAAAATTTAATTCTGCACCAGACATCAAACCCAGACCTGTTGAAGGGCTGGAGGAGGTCACTTTCAGCCTGATGTTGATGGAGTCATTCATGTCTATATGCATCAAGGACAATGAGGACACATTTCTCAGGAACAGAGGACTTATGTCAGCATCAGCTATGAAGCTGTCAAAAAGCTGAACAACTTTATCAGTGTTGTACAAATTATCAGAAATCTCTGAAGCTTCACTGCGAAGGGGGAATCTGAAGAGTGTCCCATTAAAGTTTTGATCTTCCATAATGACATTCTCCCAACTCTTGCCGGTGAGCAGTTTGACAATATCTTGAAAGGGTTGGAACTGCGCATTCATTAATGTGCCTTGATCTTCCTTATCAACCAGGGACCACAGAAAGCCTGGTCTTCGATCATGTATCTTCTCTTGGGGATCCAGTAACCCCAAGCACTCGGAACTGAATATGCATGGAACATCTAAAAATGAGATAACATGTGGTTTATTGTATGTTTCATGGGATAGGGTATTCACATGGTTTATCAATCGCCTCAGCATACAATGTGTATAGTAATATGTCATGTTTAACCTGTTATGTGGTAAATCGAGTTGAATCCAATCCCAAACCTCCCAACCTTGTTTGGGTCATCGCGCTTGACACTCCTGCCTGTAGCTTGAATGCCATGCCAGTCATCCTCAGTAAAGACAGCATTGTTGAAGGCATACAGTGCAGGTCCTGTTAAAAAATTAAGTGAGTAATATCTACAGTGTTATCAGTTTCAATTTGATCGTGGTGTGAGCTGCTTTGCTTAGCATGATGGCTTATTTTTTCCAGATATTTGTTTTTGTGAACTTTGCCAAAATTAAATTCACTTAAAGGGGTCATTGACTTGGTTTTTGGGGTATTTCACACTATTCCTTAAGGTCTCCGAATAGGGTATGTAACATTGGTTGGGCTGAAAATGGTCCGGGCGCTGTTCTATGCCCCCTGGTGCTTCCTGTGAAATTGTCCCGGGAAGAAAACGCTAGGTTTTATCCTTTTATGGTATGCTCATGAATATACAGCTCACTGAAACATCGAAGGTGGAGACTTGAAATAAAAACGTGCAAATAAATCTATTGTGTCTACACAACACTGTTTTCAACATTGATTGACTAGATATCAGTTGAAATGATAACGTTAGTTGTTTCCACTTCTGTTTGTCGAAGCAAACGGGATTGACTTAGGTGGGTAACTAGGGCTGTCCCTTACTAAGATTTTCTTTGGTCGACCAAGACTCGACTAAAACGTCTGAAAATCGACTAATCGAAATTTGAAACGCTTTTTTTTTTCCACACAAAAAAAACGTACAAACATTTTCCCGATCTGACTCAATGGCTGCTGGACATTGCAGATTCAGCCGCTAATAGCCTACTAATAATAAGACTCGTATCACCAGTCCTGTTGTAACTGAATGCCGATGGTATTTAGTATCTCTTACAATGTACTACAAATTAAAAATATTGTTTGTTTAACATGCAAATCATCAGAGCGTGCTTATCACTACCTGAAAACTTGCAG